>NW_026057580.1:89637200-89693721 GCF_023721935.1 Panthera uncia
ATATATTATATATTAGTAGATATTATATATAAATATATAGAAATTGTATATATTGTATATATATGTATATATACATATATATTGTATATATATGTATATATACATATACATATACAAATTATATATGTATAAAATATATTTATATTTATTAAATATATATTTATTAAATATTATATATATTTTATAATTATATATTATAATTATATAATATAATATTATATATGTATGTAATGGCATACTATTGAGCCATAAAAAGAATGAAATCTTGCTATTTGCAATGACATGGGTGGAACTAGAAAGTATAATGCTAAGCGAAAGAATTCAGTCAGAAGAAGACAAAAGCCATATGATTTCACTCATATACGGAATTTAAGAAATAAAACAGATGAGCAAAGGAAAGAGAGGAAGAGAGAGACATACCAATAAACAGACATTAACTATAGGGGAGCAAACTGATGGTTACTAGAGAAGAGGCGGGTAGAGGTTTGGGTGACATAGGTGATGGCGATTACAAAGTGCACTTGTCGTGATGAGCACTAGATGATGTATGGAAGTGTTGAATCACTATATTGTATACCTGAAACTAATATAATACTGTATGTTAACTATACTAAAATTAAAATGAAAACAATAATAAACAAAGATGGAGATATCACAATCTCACATATCAAGATATACTATAAAGCTGTAACAATCCAAACAGTATAGTGTACTAGCACAAAAACAGACATACAGATCAATAGAGCAGAACCCAGAAATAAACCCACAATCATATGGCCAATGAATCTACAACAAAGGAGGCAAGAACATACAATAGGGGAAAGGCAATCTCTTCAATAAATGGTGCTGGGAAAACCGGACAGCTACATACGAAAGAATGAAACTAGACCGTTATGCACACTATACAAAACATAAAGTGAATTGAAGACCTAAATGTGAGACTTGAAACCATAAAACTCCTTAAAGAGAACATTGGCAGTAATCTCTTGGATGTCAGCCTTAACAACATTTTCTAGCTAGATGAATCCTGAGGCAAGGGAAACAAAAGCAAAAATAAACTATTGGGACTACACCAGGATAAAAAGCTTTTGCACAGCATAGGAAACCATCAACAAAACAAAAAAAAACAGCCTACTTACTAGTTGGGAGAAGATATCTACAAATGATATATATATATTGGTTAATGCCCAAATACAGAGAACTTATACAACTCAACACCAAAATAGTAATAATAATAATAATAATAATAATCTGATTAAAAAATGGGCAGAGGACCTGAACAGCCATTTTTCCAAAGAAGACATACAGATGGCTGACAGACACTTGAAAAGATGCTCAACATTACGAATCATCATGGGAAAATGAAAATCAAAACCACAATCATCTTACACCTGTCAGAGTGGTTAAAATCAAAAACACAAGAAATAACAAGTGTCGGTGAGGATGTCAAGGGAATTCTCATGCACTGTTGGTGGGCATGTAGATTGGTGCAGCCAATGTGGGAAATAGTATGGGGGTTCCTCAAACAATTAAAAATAAAAATACCATTTGATCTAGATCTAGTAATTTCACTACTGAGTATTTACCCAAAGAAAATAAAAACACTAATTTGAAACGATATCTGCACCCTTATGTTTATTGCAGCATTATTTACAATAACCAACATACGGAAGCGATCTAAGGGTCCATTCATAGATGAATGGATAGAAAAGATGTGGTCTATACATTCTTTTTTATGGCTTAATAATGTTCTATGATATATCTATATGTAGATATAGATATAAACATTCTGAATAACAACAACCACAACAACAAAGATTGCCAGATTGGATTTAGAAGGAAAACCCAACTAGAAGAGACGCACTTTAACTGTAAGACACAGATAAGTTGAAAGCAAATGGATAGAAAAGATACACCATGTGAAGGGTAGACATGAGAAGGCTGGCTTGGCTATATTAATGACAGAAAAAAACAGACTTCAGACAAGCCTTTTACCAGAGATAAAGTGGGACAGGATCAATTCATCAGGAAATCATAACCATTGTAAGAATCTATGTGCTTAATATTAGAGCTTTGAAATACATGAAACAAAAATCGACTGAAGTGAAAGAAGCCAATGATAATTCTACCACCATAGATAGAGATTTTAATACCCCTATTAGGAATGGACTGAACGATGAGCCCAGCCCCTCTCCTTTGCCCCCAAATCACTAGACATAGACCCTAGTGTAGGAATTGGTTACTGGGGAAGCTCCTCATTAGAGAAGCTGCTGCAGAAGGGATGCGGTGTCTTTGTAACCCCATTGATGACACAAAAATAATAAAGTAAAAGTTTTTTAAATGAACGGATCTGAAGTATTTCTATTACTATTTCTTTGCATGTTCTGCATCAGTTTTTGTCGCAACATAATTTTCCCAGCCCCCCAAAGTGCCCGAACGCTATTTTCTAGACCTGTCCTGGACAGATTCCCTCCCCATTCCAGTCTCTACATAGTTTTAAGAACATTGATTTTTTGATTGTGATGTTTCATTCTACGTAGCTTCCTCACGCCGTATGTGCTGCAGGTCTGAGTAGGGGTATTAGCCACAGGCTGCCTTGTTTATTTTATGGTGGGACTATACTGGCACCAAGATGATGGCATAAATAGGCCAATTCATTTTCATGTTTTTCATCTCTGTTCAAAAGGCGGAAAACAAGACAGAACAATTTTTTTTTTTTTTCACTGATGATATTGATAGGAAGTTTAGACCATGAGCCTGGTCTTTGGAAAAAAGGCATCAGAGAGTTTTATACTCCCGTCCTGCTTCTGCTAATAGGCATAGTTCCTCACTCCCTTTTATAAAGAAAAGATTAAAGCGGGGGTTTAACCCACGTTGTTTCTCACAAGACAGTTTCTTCTTCTGAGGAAGCGTGTTATAGAATCGGGCCAGCAGGCTCTCAGACCTACTCCCAGCCCTGGTATTTTCTGGCGGTGAGCTTTGGATACGTCGGCTAACCTCTTTCAAGATCTGATTTTATCTCTCATCCAGGGACAGTGAGGATAGGCCACTCCTCCTATTTCACAGGGCTGCCGCACACACGATATTAGATTTTTGTGAACGCACTTCCTTCATAAAGCCGTGAGGCCTAATGCAAATATTAGGTATCGTCTCTACTACTCTCCTCCTGCTCTCTTTTTAATTAGATCCTATTTAATTAGAAAAGGTGAAAGCTCTAGTAACACTCTCCTAAGTATTTTAGCTCCTTTGGCTTAACTTTCTTCTGTTATTTCTAGTGGGTCTTTGCCTCATGCAATTAGGCCTCGTGTCTCCACGGTGAATAAGAATAAGGAAAAAAAAAAGTGTCTTCTATTTCCTGTAAGAACGGCCCATACTCTTTGAGGGTAATTTTAAATTACACAACCTGAAGCATATTCTCTGATCTCAGAAAGTGGCATGCCTCTGATTCTGAGTAGATTTAGACCCCTGGATTGATAGGATAAGTCATGCCCGCCCTCCATTAAGTAGTCTCAAGTGTGGCTCCCCATGGGTTTTTTAACCCTCTTCTTCCTCTGGAAGAGAAACTTGGGCCAGTGTACTTGCCCACCTTATCCTTCACCTCTGTCCTCCACTCCAGGAAAGAGACTCATTCCTAAATTGCCCCCAACACTTGAAGGTATTTCACGCTCCGTAAAGCAACACCTGAGCATATAGGTGCTTTAGACACTAACCAAGAAGATAAATTAAAGGGACTTGTAACACATACATACATGTAAAATTGATCGTGAAGTATAGTCAAGTGTTAGACTAGGTATAAACAAATAAATAAATAAGCAAACAAACAAGCAAAACACAATTTCCCCCCAAACCTTGCCTTTGGGTAGGGCTTTACTACAGAATGCTTCCTGTACATCGCGGGGCCTGAGTGTATTTTGCCAATAATACCTGAATCATCATTAGTCCAGAAGGCTCTTGGGTCAGGCTTGGTCAGGATGCTGGCATGATTACATGGCTCTTTCGCCTTGAAAACATAAGGAGAAAAGAAGTGATGTGAAAATGGATTCACCGTTTTCGCTGTTTCAGACCTACAATTCTATAGGCAGGATTCCAAGGCTGAAGCTAGCACATATGGAACATCCATTCAGTGCTGGGCACACGGGGCTTGTGGGTGATCCTTGACCTGATGTCGATTCGCTGTCAGGGCTCATGGCCGGGTAAGCACATGGGGGCTGGCGCTAAGCTTCCACTCGCTCCTTTACCCCGTGCTTTTTTTGCAGTGTGTAAACTATACAGCCGTATGCAGAGGCCCTGTATGATTGGCAGTATATCAATGTGAGGACACTTCACACATTAAAAGTGTTTTTTTGGACTTCTCCATAATAGAAATGCTACTTTTAGTGTATACGCTTGGGGAAATACGTAATAAGGAAGAGCTATTTTTAAATTCAGTAGCACTTTAAAATGAACTCTTCTGAAACTAATATTGCACTATCTGTTAACTAACTAGAATTTAAATAAAAACTTGAAACAAGAAAATAAAAAGAATTCTTATTTTTGTAATCATAACAGAATCTATTTTTTCAATAGGAGCACACACACATATGCTATATATATATGTATATATATATATGTATATATATATATGCTATATACATAATGCATTCAACCTCACAGTTCTGCCTAGTGCATATGTAAATAATAGATTCTCCACAATAATTTCCAGGGAACAGCAATGACCCTTTGGTTTTTTACACAACTTTACGCTAATGCGGTGTGTGGCTTGCAAATATATTTTCAGTCAAAGAAATATAAATCTTAGTGTTAAAAAGGACACTCCATTTATAGGTATTTTGTATCTATAGTTTGATTACCATGAAAACTCTCTATGACTATTTAATGGATAAATTCCTTCCACTGCAGCAATACTCAAAAGACTCAAGAATGTCAGTAAGTAGTTTAGTTCTGCCGATGTTTTCTTTCCGTAGCAGGTCTTTACCTATAAAAGAAGCAGCGTGTCAGTTTATAGTCTGGCACGAGCTCCTTCTCTTGTTGTGAACCACTATCAAAGAATGTGTGGAAATCAGGATCTCCCTCATGTTCACTGCAGCGTTATTCCCAACAGCCAGGAGACAGGAACAGCCTCAATGCCTATGGACAGATGAATGGATGAAGAAACCCACCACCTGCAACAGTATGGATAAACCTTGAGGACCTTATGCTAAGGGAAATAAGCCAAACGTAGAGAGACAAGTCCTTCATGGTATTACATATAAGCGGTATCTAAAGTAGTCAAATACGTAAAATCTGAGAGTAGAATGGCAATTGTCAGGAGCTGGGGAAGTAGGAAATGGAAGAAGTGGGTATAAAGTTTCAGTTACACAAGACGATTAACTTCTAGAGATCTGCTGAACAACGTTGTGCCTATAGTTAATGTTACTGTGATGTACCTTGAAAAGTCTGTTAATAGGGAGGATTTCATGGTAATTGTTCTTACCACACAAACAAAACCCTATGGGGAGGTCATCATCCTCCATCTGTTCATATATCAGAGACATAACCTATTTGATAAATAAAAATGGAAGTAGTCAACGTTTCATTAATGGAACTTTCTGGTAGTCTAATCTGTTTTTAATTGATAGGAAGTATGAGTTTAGAAGCAAAATTGTGGTGAAAAAAGAATCGTTAAAATGTAATCCCAAGCCGGGGGAAGAACAGTGAATGGACCAGCACCATTCCGTGGACGACATTTTGAGCAGCCATGCAAAAATCCCTCAGACTTCAAAAAGTGGCCCTCTGTATAAATTCCTTCAAAGGAATAACATATTCCACTAAAATACAGCTCTAATTGTTAGAAAGTTAGAAAGTTCTTTACAAGTTGAATTGAAATCTGGATCCTTGAAATTTTGCCCAGTGGTTCTAGTTCATTCTTGAGTTACGTAGAACATATCTGCTCTCCTTCAGAAACAATACCTCAGATATTTGACAGTGGCTATTCTGTCTCACCTTAGGCTTCCGTTTCCAAGTTGGCAAGGCTCCTTCCTTTCTCTGTTCCTCATGAAATGAGGTCTCCTTACTGAGGTAAACGCTTCAAGCACACGCAAAAGTAAACAGTATAATAACCATTTATGTACCTATCAGCCGGCTGTTACCAATTTTCGACTTTTTACCATTTTACTAATCTTAGTTCATCTAGTCCCCTCTTCTTCAGGCTGGAATGTTGTGAAGCAAACACCATACATTGTGACATTTCGTCTATAGTTTCTTTAGAATGTTTTCAACTGACGACATGTTTCTTTTTTGTATAACCACGTGTCATTAGTGGAACTAACAATTTCAACAATTAGATGTATTAAGCTTAATGAAGGCTGGTGAAGCTTACTTATTTAATAAGTGACAGCATAAACATCTTGAAAAACACAAAGAGCACTTGCACGGTTTTACATACAGAGCGATTTGGAATTGATGATTTAAAAAGAGATCCTTAAAATTGTGAGTTCTGCAAAGTCAGGGGAATTTGGTCTCATTGATTTTAAATCCTTATAGACATTTTGAGGAGAGGCTATCTTAAAAAAATAGTTTTCTAATAGGAGTAGTGCTCTCTTTCAACTTATCTATAATGTGTCCCTGGAGGCAAAGGAGGGAAAATCTTCTTGACCTGATAGAATTGAAAGTATTGGAGGTTGAAGGTGAAGGAAAGAGGATTACTTCTGGAAGGTCATTGCTGAATGCTTATTCCCTAGACTTTTGAGATCTAGAAGTACTTTCATAAGTTACTATAACCTGAGAACATTAGACAGATAAGGGCATTTGAACAAGGATAGAAGTAGTTCAATATCAGAAGGTAGGTTATATCAGAATATCCCATTTAGGGAGATGTCAGATGTTCAGAAATTTTGAGCAAGCTCTGGGGAACGAACCTGGGAATAAATCATTAGAGATTCCACTGACATGAATAATGAGCCAAATCTTACTTTTACAAAATGCCTTCAATTAATGATAAGCTGTAATATTTGTAGGATTGCTAGAAAGGGAACAGCTATGGCCACCTTTCTTCACTCCATCTTATCCTGATTTAAAGAACATTGGTCCACAGTAAAGAAATATGCATGCGTATATAAATAATTTAAAAATTACCTGTCGTGGTGACACAGGAAAAATAAATCAGAACATATGGATTCGTCCCTGATTTACTTTTGATTTATTTATATTTTGTGTATGAGTTACGCATCCTGCTAAAGTCATTAGTTCTTCCTAAAATACAATAGGAACTGTCACAATGTGTGTTTCTTATTAACCAGCGTCGTTGATTCTCTCCCATCTCAGGTTACATGATGTTCAAAAGTAAGCAAGAACACTTCAGATCGAGGGAAATAAGATTTTACTTCTCAAACTGCGTTAGTGACCTTTAGAAAATGTCCTCTGGAAGTTATCATAGGGTGTAAAGCCATCCTGCAAATATTAAGTTTAAATTCAGTTCTGTGTATCCAGGGGAAGAAAAGTCTTCCTTGATTGTTTTCTCTTGGATGGGTTTATTATATCCACCACATATTGATTAAGCTTTTGTTTAAGTCCAAGATGTTACCCTGGTTGTTATAAGGACCCAACAAAAACTCATTGATTACTAGGACCCTGTATTCTGATTTGGGAGCAGGACACAGACACCCAAAAAGATGTCTATGGAATCTGATATTGAGGACCTCTAAATCCAAGGTGAAGAATGTCATATAGCTATTACATTTTGTCCATAGTTTAAAAAGGAAGCAACGGTGTGGGCAAAGTTGTTGAGCAAGGTTTAAAGGAAGAGGGAGGACTTGAACAGGTTTTGAAAATACTGGCAGCATTTGGATTGGTGGACAGGCCATAGAAAGGCATCCAAGGTGGGAGGGGCAATACAAACAAAGATGTGGGAGCCAAACTGAATAAGGCAGGGTTGGGCCACTGTTGGTGAAACAATTTCACTGGAATACAAGGCTCACAAGAGAAATGGTTGGGAATTAGGAAGAAACCAGGTTTCAAACCAGGCTTTGAATGTCAATGAATCCTTCACTCTGAGAGAATTCAAGAGCCTTGGCTGTTTGTATGAAAGACCAGAGTCACAAAGGACCAAAACTGAGGGGATTAGGAAGCTGCTGTACCACCAGAGAAATGTGGATGAGAGCACGTTGAGCAAGGGCACCTCGGTCATGGAACGGGAGGGATGGGTGTGAAGGGCAGCCGGAATGATTTTCTAAGATTTGGTGAATGTCTGAAAATGAGGGAAGATGAGGGCGTCCAAAATATTTCAGAGCTTTGGAGCTCAGTGACCGGGAAGGATGGTCAAATGTGGTCACAACGGTCCACGGTCTCTGGCAGCTAAAGAAATCACTCTCCACTGTGCTTAAGCTACCATGGCAGGCTCGGGGAGCATACGTGGGCCCTAGTTTGTGTGCTGCACCTGCAGTCCTTCTGGAAGCACCTGCTGCATCTCTGACCCACCCAGACCGTGTCATCTTTGGGTGCTTCTGGGTGAGGCTTCACTTCCACACATGTGGGCAGGTGGGTTTCTCTGGCCTCTACCTCTGGCTGAACCCTCCATCTTGCACATGGCAGGATGAGAACCCATCCGTACGACTTCACTACAACAAACATCCCACGACCTGTCTGGAATCACCAACCTCCACCCTCGTGAAGATGACAGTGTCTGCAAGGACAGCAGGAGTCTCATCCAGAGATTGTTCAAAGAATCTCACCAGGGATCACAAGTCTTCCAGTTCTGGGTGAACCAATGATTTATCCTCATTCAGTTGTTTGACATTAATGACATCCACGTGACATGGAACAAAGGGACTATTCTCGGCCCCTGAAGAGACTGTGATTCCAAGCAAGTAGACAAATGTTCTTCTTTTGGAGGCTTTCTTTCACTTGCCTTCTTTTTGGCTTTTTATATTTTTCAGTTTGGCCTTTGTGACTGTGAATTGCTTAGGACGATTTGCAGTCAACCCCATTTTGCTTATGCATGTCTCCTGCCTGGCCCAGCAAGCGTCTCAGTGGCAACCTCTGGTCTACATACATTCAGGACGTCCAGGCTAAGCCTCTATTAAATCAGATGTTAGTAGAGTTGAAAGGATCAGAGATTTGAGGAGCTGGAAGAGATCTTTTGTCACCTGCCTCCTTACTTCACAGATGAGGAAACTGAGGACTGGAGTAGCTTAAGTGAGTGACTAATCTAGGGCTAGAGTCCAAAGCTCGACATTTCAAGATGTCTGTTGAGCACTGATATTGGTTTCTTAAAACTTAGATTTACCCTCAGGTTTAAAGTTAATTCAACTGTACGTTGCATTGAATGAGTATTTGTGGATAACATATTGAATGGTAAGCACAATGCTAAGTGGAATAGATGGGAACCAGATGGATGCATCCCCGCCCTCATAGAACTTGTTTTCTAATGCTGGCAGTTGAGACGAGCACTGTGGAGGCAATATATTGGGTGACATGAGTAGGGGGGTGAGGCAATATGTGGTCATTTTAGAAGCTTATGGGAGCCCGTCTTCTTATGGATTTTTCAGTAATAGCATCAGAGTCAACGATCAC
This sequence comes from Panthera uncia, assembly GCF_023721935.1. Taxonomy (NCBI): domain Eukaryota; kingdom Metazoa; phylum Chordata; class Mammalia; order Carnivora; family Felidae; genus Panthera; species Panthera uncia. The sequence goes on from NW_026057580.1 coordinate 89,646,750, forward strand.
ACATCTTCAGTTGTAAGTTAAAACACAAAACAAAGTAGACACACAGAGTTGGTTTGACTGGAATTCGGGTCAAACCTTTATGTATTCTATACCAAATTAAATTCTTTTTTTTTTAATGTTTATTTATTTTTTGAGAGAGAGGCAGAGAGAGAGGGAGACCGAGAATCCCAAGCAGTCTCCATGCTCAGTGCCAAGCCTGAAAGGGCTTGATCCCATGACTGTGAGATCATGACCTGAGCCGAAATCAAGTTTCAGATGCTTAACTGAAGGAGTCACCTGTGCACCCCTTAAATTCTTAAGTAGAAATTATTTGGAGGTATGGTGTTTGTAGATTGTGCATGGTTCAGAAAAGGCAATCACTGCGTGTTCATTGACAACACCATTGATTGGGTAGGACTCAAAAGATGGTAAAGGGGCCAAAGTTAGTTAATGTATCACAGAATAATAGTATTTTGTGGGTAGAATGGATTTCACAGATGACTTAGTTCAGCCCCCTTATTTAACGGATGGGAAAACAAATTCTGAAAGAGGTAAAGTGACTTACAGAAGGTCACACAGATAGTCAGAAGTTATTTATGTTGTTTACGGTACCTCCTCTGTGGTTAAGAGAAGATTCCTTGCATTTATGTTAGATCAAAGTTGGTAGAAATAATTAGAGAAAGCTGTTTAGGGCATGGGCTTTGGACTTAGATAGACCTGTAAAACATACAGCAACCCCAGTCTTGGCTATATGTATGACCCTGGGAATGTTACATACTCTCTCTTAGCCTTAGTCTCCTTGTTGGAAAAACTGGCCAAGTTATTGTTAGGCTTAGGCTTAGCTTCCTGTAGGGCTCAAGAATTGATAGGAGTCATTACCCATAGTCATACAACCAAAATGTTAATAGAATCATAACATATTGGAGGTTAGAAGAAATGGAATGTTTTGATAGAAAAAGTTTGCTCTGTTAATGAAATTATGCCAATAGTCCCAGAAAAAAAGGGGAAAAAAAGACTTCTTTCTAGGCATCGTGCTTGCTGAGCTCTCAGACTAGAACTTTTCTTTGCTTAGGTATCCGCATAACTCTTCTCTCCGCCAGGTATCTGCTCAAACGTCATCCCTCTCAGTGAAGCCCTTTCTGTTTAAAATGGAAAAGCCTTTCTTCCTTCTTTTTATTTCACCATGGCACTTAATACCTCCTTATATATGATTGTCTTATTCATTTTGTATGGTATTTTATAAATTCCTTGAGTCCACAGGGGGACTTGGTGCACAGTAGGCATTCAGTAAACATGTGCTTTAAATGATTGAATTATTAATCTCTAAACCGTTAAACATGAAGTCTGTAAGTCCCCCTCAGTTGAAGCTATTAGAAATGAAAGGAGATGGTAATTATGGCAAAATATTGTGGTTTTACACATGTCTTCATTTCTTCTAGGGTTTTAACCCTCCTGAGTTTTTGGTGTTGGAGTACTGAAGTGATTCACAGTGGGGTTAACTCAGTAGTTAATGCTTCCAGAAATGTGTAGCATTGAAAGAAACTATTCCCCACCTAACAGTAAGGCTGGCACCTGGTCTGATGTTTATCTCCTCACATTCCATTCAAACCATTTATTTTTCTTTGCATAAAGGTGTAGAAAATTGTTTAAGCTTTACTACGCTACCACCAAATATATTCACTGGAAAAAAGTTATTAATGATTGGCCACTTCCATTGTTCAGACCATTATGTCTGACTATAACACAATAGGTGGCTGAGAAAATCTAATCTTCAACACTGTACATAGATTCGGTCTCAGTTCAATAGACCATTTGGATTTGTCCACAACTAGTCCATGTCTAGTCCACAACTAGATTTTTCTTTCTCCCATTTAAGACGTGTTGTTTTCCAGTGGTTCTCAGTCAAGGCTACACATTACAATGAGAAACTTAAAAAATAAATACCAGTGCCAGGACCCCATGCAAGGGGAAAGGGGACTTGGGTATGCCCAGGAATCTCTGTCATGCTTAAACCAACCTCTGCCAAACAGAAGTAATGTGAATTCAGTTGTATTTATCCACTGGGTGCAGGGAAGAAACTAAGTATGGTGATTTCAGGGTCATAGTACATAAGGATAACATAAGGAATGATGTCCAGCCTAAGTTAAATGATGAAAAAACACTTATTCCTGGCATCATAAAAATGAAAGAGAGAGAGAGAGAGAGAGAGAGAGAGAGAGAGAGAGAAATGTTTTGAATAATCTCTCAGTGCAAACGACAATATATTTCTTAGTATTTTTTCTCTTTGAGCTTACCTCCAAAAGGGAATTTGGCGAAGGGGGGAAAAATACAAATCTGGATCTGGGTTTTATATGAGGTTCTAGGACAAATATTCCTACTGCTTTCCTATACAGAAGCTACGTCAGATTCAAGGCCAATGTGATTATAATTTGCTCTTTGCTATAATTCTTAATGTTTTATTTTCTTTTAATAAAAAAGTCTGATATTCAATCTTCCAATAACATTTTAGCCAGGGTCTAAATTGTCAAATGCAATTGCCAGCAAAGGCGTGGTTTCTTTTTCCCTCTGTGAATGGAACTAGATACCTCCATTTAACTACCTGCTGTTTTTCTCGTGCAGTGGGCTAACTACACAGTATTTAATAGTCTACAGGTCTGAAAATATTTCTTATATGCCTTGGCTTTCACAGAGTGCTTCTGCAAAACCAGTTAATAATCTGGCCATCCCAAGAGTCCAGAATGTTGAGTTAATTTTTTACAGAGGTTCCCAGATGTGCTGGGAGACTCACTTATAGGAGAGCCAGGCAACATTTTTTTTTTTTTAAGATTTCATTTGACCTTTCTTGTATCTGATATGAAACACATGTTAAAAACAATACCTGACAATTATGAAATGCATGTTTTGCGTAAGCAAAAACACCGTGAATACGTCTCTTACAAAGTTTTGAAAGGCAGAGATGGAAGGTTTTCGCTGCAAAACTGTATTAGCATTTAGCCAAGTTAATCATACATCTCGACGATGATTCTTTATCCCACATGTCCTTGGTATTCAGTGGGTAGGTCATTAGGCCCATGGAGAAATAAGTGGGAAAATGTCCAAGGGATGAAAAACGTCTATATAGCATGGGGAGAAGTGGATAGTTTTACCAGGTACTGAATTTCAGCTTTAAGAGGTGCAGGTTCTGATCCCAGCCAGAACACTTGAGAGGACTAACTTCTGGGAAGGAAGCAGAATAACAACGTGAGCCTGTGAACGTTCCAACGAGATCCTGCGTTAGCTGTTTCTTCTTGCAGGTATTTTCCACATGCAGCTGACTTTTGTTTTTTCTTTCGGACTCCGTTTTCTTTTCTACTTATTTTTCAGTGGGCTCTATAAAATCTTTTTGAATTGAGTCTCTCTTTTATCATTCTGTATAGAGAACATACAATACTTAACGGAACATAATTGTGGATCCGGATTTCGGTCAAGGATCAAACAGACATTGCAGATGTTTAAAGGCATATAGGACTGTTACTGAGGAACGGATGAAGCTACCTTTAGCCGTCTTAAAAAATGGAAGCAAATGCCACCGCAATCTGGCATTGCAGTTCCTCCTAGACCTAGAGTACGAACATTTAAAGTCGTGCTGTATTTCAGCAACTAATTACTAATCATATTTCTATGGAGTCTTTACGGGCCAGGCATATTTATTATCTCATTATTCAGTTAATCCTCTGAACCCCCTCTAGGCACTCTTACTGTCCCTTTTTGGAAGGAGGGGAAATATGGACAAGTTAACCTTTCAGACCTTATTCAGGCAGGTGACCCTGGCAAAATGGCGGAGGAGGTACCTCCAACATCCCCTCCTGGACAGAAACCTCAAAAAGCAAGCAGGAACTGTCAGAATCAAATGTGTGAAAACTCTGGAAAACAGTCAGAGGTTTATAGCAACCAAATGAAGGTTGAATTTTCAAAAAGGGGGGCAACTTAAAAATGGTAGGAAAGCTCTGCGATGTGATTGCTTGCCTCACCCCAACGTCCTTCAGCCCACTGGCAGTCCTCAAGAGTCAGCCCCCTCCCCCGCCCTCCCCACCTGCTCCCTCCTTCCTGTCCTGACCTTGGGCTGCATGTCTCTTTAAACCTGTCCAGGAGCTACCCCAGGCTTGCTGCAAGGGACTCATCCCTCAGCCAGGCCAGAAACGTGTGTGCTGGAAAACTTCAGAAGGTGAAAAACAAGTACGGCCTTCTAGGGCAGGAGAAGAAATGAAAAGCATACTGTTAGAGTGCTTCACCTTAACTCACTTTGTGCTCCCAACATCCGTCTGAGGAAGGGATTATTATCGTTGTGCCCATTTTACAGATGCTGAGATAAGGTAACTTGGAAAAGGTAAATGCAGCTAGCAAGCCCAGGCTTTTAATCACAACATCATAATGCCTCTCAGGACTTAAAAGTCAAATGACTTAGATTGCAAACACTACATGAGTTATTAATAAAATCTTATTTGGAAATGTTAATTGGAATTTAGTCTTTTTAATTTTAGGGCTTATTCCTGCCTCCTTGGTCTGTTTGAAAAAGAAGAAAGAACGGAATTCATTCTATTTTTTAAAAAGTATTTATTTATTTTTGGGAGACTGCAAGCAGGGGAGTGGCAGAGAGAGGGGGACAGAGGATCTGAAGCGGGCTCTGTGCTGACAGCTTCACAGACTCAGCCACCCAAGTGCTCCTGGAATTCATTATTATTATTTTTTTAATGTTTGTTTATTTTTGAGAGAGAGAGAGAGACAGAGAGAGAGACAGAGAGAGAGACAGAGAGAGAGCACAAGCAGGGGAGGGGCAGAGAGAGAGGGAGACATAGAATCTGAAGCAGGCTCCAGGCTCTGAGCCATCATCACAGATCCCAACGTGGGGGGCTTGAACCCATAAACCATGAGATCATGACCTGACCCAAAGTTGGACACTCAACCGACTAAGCCACTCAGGCGTGTCTGGAATTCGTTCTTGTTACCATCACTGTTCACTTTCTTTCCAGACTGTATAAAATATATTACTGTTTTAAGTATTTGTTGTGGGAAAATAAAGATGATAAAAGGATACTTTTTCACAAAACAATGATTAGAAATTACTTAGGGGAAAAAAATCTCCATTTCAAGGTAATAGAAATAAAAAAGAGGGGAGGGAATAGAAAAGGTACAGAAACATATGCTACCTGAATAAAGCAAAGCCTTTCTACTGCTTATGATTTATAATTTAGACATTCCTAGGCTGTAAGCACTGTAGAAAAAGGGGCTGTGTTCACTAAATTTCAGTGCCTTAGCATAACAGCATACTAGCACCCACAATAGGAGTTACATAGCCAAGTAACTTGTTACATGAATGAATGATAAACTGAGGTTTTACATGTGTGTGTATATATCTTACTGCTCAGTTCTGCTCAAAACCAGAAGTGTGTCCTACGTAAGCATAGATAGGTCACTGCTTATGTCACCTTATTTTCAATGTATCCCAAGGTCCCCCAGGGGGGTTCCAAGTGATGTTTACAAAGCGAATGAAAGTTCACGTCTTGTACCTGCTGTGGCTGGTTGCTACAAATCACTGGGGCTGCAGAAGAGAGATACCGAGGGTGGGGCGGCAATGGTTAGATTTATGGCAAGGCTTTGTCTCACGCACACTATGCTTATTAATGCCTCGACTTGGTCCCTACACCTACCTTACTCTTCACCGAGTATTTTAAGCTAACAAGAGTAAGCCTGAAGCACCCAAGTGCATAAAGGAAAATGAATCTGAGCAGCCTATTACTTAAACATCTGCTAAATCATTCCGTGCTGTTTACCCTGTAACCATACAAAAGTGCCAGTTCCATTTATACTGGTCACATATGCTTAGTTTCTTAAAGGAAATGGAAGAAATATCTTTTCAGAGCTTTCATGGGAGTAATTGTCTTTAAACTAAATTGATTTTTGAAGGGAAAGAAAGATCTGTCCCCAGTGCCCCAGGAGCCACCACCAACAGTTTCTTGTGGGTTCTTCCAGGAAATTTCCATGCATACATATCCAAATGTGTGTCTGCAATGATTTCTTTGTGTGTGTGTGTGTGTGTGTGTGTGTGTGTGTGTGCACCTGCACCTACATCTCTGGGCTTTGTGTCCGTGGTGAATAGTGAGAATGAGGCTTCAGGGTCAGGACTGGGGACGTCAATTAAAAAGGAAAGGAGGGGCGCCTGGGTGGCTCAGTCGGTTGAGCTTCTGACTTCCGCTCAGGTCATGATCTCACGGTTCGTGAGTTCAAGCCCCGCGTTGGGCTCTGTGCTGACAGCTTAGAGACTGGAACCTGCTTTGGATTCTGTCCCTTGCTCTCTCTCTGCCCCTTCCCTGTACACTCTCTCTCTCTCTCTCTCTCAAAAATAAATAAACATTAACAAAATTTTTTTTTGAAGGAAAGGAAAAGGCTTGCTTAGAATCTTTGTAATTTCTTTCCTGCACTCAACACTCCTATTATCAACACCTTGTTCCCCAATTCAAACCACTAAAAAGTCTATGTACAGAAGGGCATTTAGCTCAGGGCTTTAAGAGTTTGATACGATAATTAACAGGACTTGACTTGCAGTAAGGCTGCTGAGTAAGGCTGGAGGACGACAGCCCAGAACACAACAGTTTATATAACTCTCCTCGAAATGAGTTAAACTTTAGTCCTTGATGCTATGGAAGATTTGCCCCCAAGGTTACTGAAGCAGGTTATAACCGAAGACAGTGTACTGATTTACCGCCCCCACTCCTTAAGTAATCCAAGCTGCTCATTAAAAACCTAAGTGGAAAATGCCTTACCAATGTATTTTAAATAATACGTGTTTCCCTTTTCCCCACATAAAAGGATAGGATTATCGATGGTATTTGATGAGAATGTTTATGTTTTAAAAGAAAATAACATTTCTAATAATAAATAGAACTAATTTTTTAAACAACAATATTCAGTGCTGTCAGTGTTTCATAAAATTAGTATTATTCTCATAGATTTCTCCTTGTATTTTATTTAAAAAATATTTTAGTGTTTATTTATTTTTTAGAGAGAGAGAGAAAGAGCATGAGCAGGGGAGGGGCAGAGAGAGAGGGAAGTACAAAATCTGAAGCAGGCTCCAGGCTCTGAGCTGTCAGCACAGAGGTCGATGCGGGGCTCAAACTCACAGACCGGTGAGATCATGATCTGAGCTGAAATCAGACACTTAACCAACTGAGCCACCCAGGTGCCCCTCCTAGTATTTTAATTTTTAAATGTCTTCTGAAAGCTATTATATCTTAATAGTTGTAATGTGTTCAGTACTTTTATTTTCTCATGTTAGGTCATTTATCCTAAATAACTAATTCATAAATTTGTGTGCACAAAGCCTTCTTAACGTTATTCATAATCACAACGCACTGGAAGCAACCTAAAATTTAATAATAAAAAAAAATGATTAAAGAACAGCACAGTCAATGTGCACACGGTGCCTTTTAAGTGTTTCCAATAGTCTGGAGAAATGTTACTCAGGTTATGTTAAATAAAAGAAATCACAATATAAAATTGTGTTTCAGTTGTGTATAGAAGGATAGACAAGTCAATGCATGGAGCAATGTTTATTGTTTTCCTGTAGTGGCCTTATGGATGCTGCTCGTTTGTTTCTGTCTCCTGAAATTTTAATAATATTTTAATATTATCTTCGTAATGTGAAAACTATCTAGCATTGATTGATATCTATAAATCTACCTACCTACGTGTCTATCTATCTATCTATCTATCTAACATATCTTGGAAATGGAGAGAAACGATTGGAAAGGCCCTAATATAAAATATTACTATATAAATATATATATGACATGCATTTTGCATATATATGCAATATATATGATGTGCATTTTGAGGCAATAGTCTCATGCATCTTTCAGCATAGAATGATTGATAATCTTGAATGCATGTGTACTCTACCTGGAGTCTTCAATTCTAGTTTAGTGCACTTGAGTTTCTTCAGACTTGTGCAGAGGTAATACTCTCTAATATTAATCTATGACAGGTTCATTTTGTGTCATTGAGAAACAGGGAACGGGGAGTGTCAAGGTTCCCGCATGAAGATTTCCTTTAAGTCCTCTGGGCCTCAGTCATTATTTCCATTGCCTACTTTCCCCATGGACCTGGTTTTTCTCCCAAGGTAAATGAAATACACATGCCCGGGCAGTACTTTGTTAAACTCCCCAAAGACCGATACTGAATATGCCAGACAAGGTTACCGTTTCTGGAGGCCTAAATCTTTAGACATATTGATCAAATTGCGTATATTGTAATCATTTTCAGGCTGCTTTCCACCCCGCTACCCCCCTCCAAGAAAAAAAGAAAAGGAAAACAATAAACTTGGGATTCAAATATAATTCATGCAGAAATAGCCCAAAATATTCCCAAAGGCTCTAAATTTGTTCATAATCACATGGATGCCAAACTAAATTGGCATAGTTATTGTACTGGTATTATGCAGCTAATTTTTATCCTTTTTTTTTTTTTTTTTGGCTAGAACTTACTGGAAAAACAGAATTAGAAAATTCATCCAAGATTAAGTAGAGGAAAATATTTGAAAAAAATATTAACTAGAAATACAATAAAACTTTTTTTTAAAGTTATGGTTATAATTTCTATAAATGTATCTTGGAGAAATCTTACTTCTGTATCAGTGTTGCATTAAAATGTCTACTCTATATAGACTTTCTATATAATGTGTACTCTACAAAATGTCTACCAAGTCAGTTGCATTAAAAACAAATCCAAATCTAGGCCAAAAAAAATGTTTTTAATAATAACATACTGAAAAGGACCAATATAAAAATGAATAAATGTAGACTGAGAGTATTACGTGAAGGAGTTTTTAGGTAATCCCAACTTAGTTTGTTCTGAACTCCTGGAGTGCATGTTTAATGACTGGAGAACTTGGAAATTATTTAGAAGACAACTACAGTGATAGCAAAATGATGCAAGTGTTGCAAATTAAGACCAATGAGGAGAGGTAAATGAGTTGTTACTCATTTTCTTAAAGAAAAACCAGATGCCAACAGAATATATTCCTTGAGTGTAGTGGAGGGCTTTTTATTCGGAAATGGTTGGCCATCTGCATTGAGTACGAAACAAGGAAAACAGGCTAGATTTGAAGCATGAAGGCTTTGGTTAGACAGAGTAAAAATATTCAGTTGTCAAAATGACACACAGGTGGATGTTGTGCAATCTTCTTTAGAGCTATGAAAAATATTCTTTGGGCGCCTTTGCCTAAAGGTGAAGGATACACTCGTGTCCCTTCTAGGCCTATGGTTCAGGTCCCTGGAAAGAATCTTCTTAAAGTCCCGAAGTTAACGTAAACTCTGAAACAAAATGAGCTGACCATTGTAAACAAAAGAAGGAGAAGCAAGTAAGATCAAGATGAAAACATAACTCCAGACTCTTTGCAGAAAAAAAAGACAATATAGGCATTACTTCAAAATGATAAAGTTCCTTATAACAAATGTAGAGAAGTCTTAGAAGTGGAAAAAAAAAGTAGATATTTTAAATAAAGAACGAGATCAAGTGTCTCACCTAAACTGTGATCTAGGTATTTCTGACAAATTCATTTTTCCAAACACCACATTAGGAAACATAACTTTGAAACGTGGAGAGTTTAGGTCAGCGTCAACCTGACGGCCATATGCTCAGTGGTTAGCACAGAGCTGCATGGCGTGAGGGTCCTCAGTCAGTATTACCCAATTATTCCATGAGTGTCTGACTTTTCTGGACGGATTTTAATCTTTGGCAAAAGGGTTGTAGCACCGCCAGGTTTGTTTCCAAAATAGATTGTGAGTCAGTTAGAAAAGAGGGATTCCAGGAACTAGAATTTTAGAGTAAAAAAGTTTAAAAATTTTACATATGACTCAGTTCTAGCACATTTCGCATACTATTAGGTACTTTCTCTTCCCATAATTGCTTCTACGCTTCATGCCCAGAGTTTGTTGTTTTCATCAGTAGCCTTAGAGAAGTGATTTTAAAAAATCCTTAAGAGATGATTATTTGGGGGGAGCTTGCCGGCAACTCAAATGTGATCAGAAATAGCTTTATTCTCCGTGCTTCATGTTCAAGGTTTTTGAGATGATTATACTAATTTCAGGATAGGATGGTTTACTGCCTGTTTAGTTACAACTCTCCCCTTCTCAAAAGTCAGGAGGCTATTAACTCCACAGGTAGAAGGTATTCGTGCTATTTCTGGTTTCCCTACACATCCCAACATCATTTTCATTGGTCTTATATTAATAAAATAAATTCAATTTCACTTACATATATACATATACATATACATATACATATATATATATATACACACACACATATACATTTTAGGAAGGTGTTTTTCTACTGTTTTGTTTTCTACTAGCTCTTTGTTTTTTTCTATCCTATTACATAGTCTGACTCCACTGAAATAGCTTGCCACCAAAATATTCTCTTCTCTCGAGTAAAGATCTACTGAAGGGAGTTAGTAAGCCATGGGCTTGCAGTCTCAGAGGATTTCAATTAGAATAAACTTGCCATTGAGAAAAAATAGACTGTAAATAATTCACATAACACAAAATTCTGCACCATTAAAAATGTGAATAGAAATCTTACTTCCCGGTATGACGGTGCCCTCGGTTTATGTGACCTAATAATTCTTTTTTTAGAGTATAATTGTTCTGGAGTCTAGAATTTTTTCAAAAAGATTATATGTATCTCTGGGAAAGGATTGCCTTCCAGCTGGAAAGATAATCGTTCTTCCATTCTCCCACCTTCTGCATAGAAAAGTAAATAACTTACTTCCTGCCGAAGCACACCTGGATTATTTCTCATGAGAGCAAGAAAATGGGGTGATTTATGAATTAAGAAAGTGGCCATAAGGTCTTAGAGAATCACTGACTTTAGATGCAGGGAGGACCCTGGGAATCTGGATTATTAATTCCTTCCTAAATGACACGAATTAGATATGGAAACTGCTTTTGGGAAGCCTGTTAACATCAGGGGTGAGGTAAGTTCCCTTTCAGCATTAATTACACTAACTGCAAAATAAAGAAAGGGATTCTGGTGACTCCTTCCCACATGGCAGAAATCCAGAACGGATCTGAAACTAAAGAAGTAGGAACCCAAGTCAAATGAATTGCCATGCAAGTTTGTTTGTTTGTTTTTTAATTGAGACTAAAGAATATTCATTTTATCCCATGATTCCCCAAATCAGTCAGTTTTTCTTTCTCAATTCCCTCAAACTTTCATGCATCAAAGGATGGTCCTGAGATTCTGACATGGAAATAATTAGTGCTTTTAATTAGCACAGCTGGGAAATAAGGCAGACCGGCCTTAATAAGGGTCTCCAATCTGGAGCACATTAAAGTAAAACCGCCCCCCCCCCCCCCCCCAATATCGAAGTACGTTCTACTGATGAATAGACGAAATGAATTATTTTGCAAAACGGAAAGAGAATAATTGGATTCAGAACAAGTTCAATGCATTAAGAAAGGAGACGCCTTGGAACTCTGGGACCTAGGAATTAGATTGTCTCAGATGTTCGCCAACATGGTTCTAGGACACACTATGCGCACGGCATGGTATTTAATTGCTAAAAGCCTAAGTATCTGTACTGCATAATGCCTATTTGGAGGGTCAAAATCCAAAATGAAAGTTATCAAATGTATCAGAAGCATGCCATCCAGCATTTCTGAATTCAGTGTTAACAGCTGAATACATACTGGGCAGGAAGAAAAGGGCAGTCGCATCACCCCAGATCGACAGTAGCCAGCAACATCTGGGTTCCTGATGATCCCAGAAGATTTGGGGCCTTTGGGGGACAGCCACCTGGTGCAAAGTAAATCCGAACGAAGCGTCCCACGCAACAGAAAGAGCTTCATTGTGCTGCTGTGAAAAGCAGTCGGCCCTACTTCCCTCTGACAACACGTGAGTTTCTCAGTTGGTGAACGATCCAGAGGAATATATGTGCACAGGGTATTTACGAACAGTTTTGGATCTAAAACCGTGACAACCCGGCAGATAAGACCATAGTCAAGGATATAGTCAATGAAAGAAATCTCTGTTTGAAAAGGAACAGGCAAATTCTGTTATCTTTATCTGATCTTTTAGCAATTTCTGTTGACAATGCCAGTTTATGGGTTCCCCCAGGCCCTCAGCTCTTTATCTGTAAAATGAAGGGGTTGGCCTGTATGAATTTTGCGGCCCCTTCCAATCCTCACATCACATCGGCTTGTGATTTTATAGAATACGTGCTGGGCACGCAGAGAAAGGACTACTGAAGAACATGAAATGACAGCAAACATTTGACGCTGGCTCTAGGAGAGAGAGAGAGAGCATGTTGCTTGATGACAGCCAGAGCTGGGAAGAAGCTGCACCCAAAGATGACCTCCTAAACGATTCCAAATGCGCTTAATAATCCTGCCAGCAAATTAAGCCAGTGTCACCCTTGCTGTAAGCTACCTACACACTATGCACAGCTCGTTGGGTCCACCCTGCATTAAGCACACTAAGCATACAATGTATGGCTTCAGCAGAGACTGATGATGCCCGTGTGACAAGAAGCCGCCTTGCAAGGCAATGCCTGGAGGGCATCACGTAGGAAAAGGGCATGGCGGAGTCTGCGAGAGAGGAGATGGTTGTGGAGATGAAATAATGCATGTGGAGTGTTAAGGTGCTCAGTGTTCGGTAGATATTCACAAATGACATGTTGGTTATCACTGGTGCCATCATTGTTGTTAGCGCTAGCTAAATCGTGAGTGTGAATGTTGGATTTGCCCAGAGGGAATGTTCGTGAAGGAGTAGAGAGGAAAATTCTTACATCAGGCACCAAAGCGGTTATAGACGAGCCAGAAGCGTCTTGGAGGTCAGTAGATGATGACAACGAAGGGCCTGGCTGAGGAGAGCCGGTGAAGTTCTTGAAGGGTAAGTTAGAGCGGGCCCGCCAAGCTCTTGGCCTCCAGACAGAGGAGGCTGGAGGAGCCATTAATGCTTGAGGGCATCAGAGAAGATGTGTCACCGTTAGTACAAAGCCAAAGTTCAAGTAAGGCAGCATTTTCCTGAAGATGTTTCTTTAAAAAAGGTGTTGGATCCAATGTATGTGGGGAAGGTCAGGCTCTTCCCTCGGGGGGCGCGGGGGTGGTTCACAGAGCACATTGCCCAAATGAAGCCTCTGAGACGTCTAACCTGGCCTTTTCGAAACGCACTTGGCCAACAAACTCTGCTTAATATGTGGTACGTATTCCGATCTGACAGAATAAGACGAGAAGGCAGAGGGAGGCTTTTGAGGAAAACTTTAGTGATTTAATGGAGTTTGCCGACGGATGTCCGAGAGGAGGCTGTGGAAAGGAGAAGCCAGGGGGGTCATGGTGTTGCTGCGTGAGAAAAAGGACAGAGCAGAGGAGGTCCTGAGTGAGAGGAAGTGATGGCACAGCGCTGGTAGTCAGGAACCCCAGAGTTTGAGCAGGAGGACCCTTTGGGGAACGTGGCGGCATGGACTGTTGGTGCCGAAATGAGATTTTGAAATAAGGAACGTGCGTGAGGAAAACAGGTGGTCTGGGCCGACAGTGGAGCTGTTTGGACCATCTGAAATTTATCCAACCCCGCTTTATAAGACTTCAAACATTTGCAGGTTTTTATATATTCACAACAGTAATCTGTCCTCAACTGTGAACTGGAATGCAGTGGCAGTCTGAATAGATATTTCAACTCGTGATGAAAAACCTCAGCAAGAGCCTCATGTCTTCCAAATAAAAAACACTTAAAAGCATTGTCACCAATACATTTCCCGATTTAGCTTCTGCCTTCTGAGGCAGGAAACATAGAATCAATTCTAATGAATTCCTATAAGAATAGCAAAGAATATACGCCCTCTGTAATATACTAAGGATTAAGTTTCACTTCGAAATTGCCTGAATGGAGGCATATTAACAGTAAATTATAAAAACTATAACTGGGGCAATTCATTACCTACCAAGTTATAGCCTTGCTATTTTCATGGTAATTTACAGTTTTAAAGTACAGTCCTTGAAGAAATTCAATCGCTAGTAATTTTCTAATCTATACTATTCATTAACCTTGCATGAAGGAATTGTACTGTCTGGGATATTCTCAGAAAGCTCAAGATGATGTCCATCAATATATAGATAACTTTCATTTCTGTTTTTCATACTCTATTCCATTTTTGTCTTTACAGGTGAGACACAGAATCCCAAAAGTTTTGCCCTAGAGAAGGGCACACTTGAAGATCTTTCTTCCATTTTCCTCACGAGGTTAGCTCAAGAGATTCAGAGACTGACATAACAACGGAGCCCGGAAATAAGTTGACAAAATACCTTGACTAATGAAAAGCTCATTTGTCTATAGGAGTTACACTGACACAAGTTCATTCAGTAATGTACTTGCTTTGTGATCTCTTCTTCCTCTTTTAACCGCCTTTTTGCTGAACAAAAATACATAGGACATAGGCTATGATTAGTGAGTATGGTATCCAATGGATACAGATTATAAGGTAAAGGGAAGGAGTAGATGGGCACATTACATGTGTTTCAGAACCATATAATTTCATGGTGTAGACCTGTTTGGGGGAGGAGGGAAGCAGCAAATGTCCATACATTCTCTCATTTAAACCTCACAGCAACCCTGTTGAGTATTTGTATCAGTATCCATTTACAGACAGGGGAACTCAAAGACACTGATGGTGTTGGAACAGGGCTTTGAACTGAGAACTCCAAAATGATGTTTGATGCATTTGTGAGCCAGTGGTTTTTTTTGTTTTTTTTTTTTTTTTGTTTTTTTTTTTTAGTGTTGGATAATATCAAGTAGCAAGCCCAGAGATGTGATGGGCTGACCAGCACATTTCAAAGCTTTGTTCTTACTGTTCCTTTTAAACCCCGGAGCTCGAACTAACCGCCCCCTCCCCCCGCCCCATTCTCTATCTCCACCATCCCATCCCCCAGCACGGTCACCCATGACAGGACAAATTGTTAGCCGCTTTGAGAATGTTTGTGCACTGCAGAGTTGAGGAAGGGGAAGGAAGCAGTGCATCCCAGAGCAGAGGGGAAAATCCCTCTTTTGATGAAACATCCTGTGTGGCCACTCCGAAGCTTGGATTTCCCCAAAGTGAGGTTACGCAGCATGCTGTTGCTTGTCACATGGCCTCAGCTCAAAGTCACATCTGCTGTGGCCTTTTGTAAAATTTACCTATATAGGGCCCACACAAAGCCACAAACACAGAACCCAAAATAGCGTTGACCTCTGAGATATTCAGCAGAAAGAAACAGCACCATTTTTATGAATTCAGTGCATGAGATACACCACAAGGAGGAAGTGAACCCTATTAGCTTAAACATGCACCTCCTTTCCCTACTGAAAGATTAATTTGGATGACTGCGGTTTAATATTGTTATTTGTGTTCAGTTACAAATGTAACTTGACGGATTGGGAAGGCAGGTGCTTGATTGATGCACACCGTGCCTGAGACCCATGAGTCAATGTCACTGATTTACAAGCTGTCCTTACCATGAAAACGAAGGCCAGAGCCAACTCTGTGTCATACAATTTATGCCATTCACTGAAATTATAGATAATTTCAGTCTGTGCATTTGTGAAATAGTCTATGCCATTTTTGCTTTAAATGTCTTTTGAACTTGGTATTTCTAACTTGTCTAAATAAATATTATCATCCATAATAACCATTACCAATCCATTAGGAGGCTTCATGAAAGTACATACAGCTTTTAGACTTAATCCATGCAATAAAGCCTTATGACTTCTGCCTCCATCTTTGATAAACAGTCGAGTTCTTACAGCTGTTATTATTTCACTTACAAAGAAAATTGGAACTTTTGCATCCTTCAGGGACTAAAGCTCACTTAAAAAAAACCATTTCTTCAAATTCTGTTATTTTTTTCCCTCATGTGTATGGAAAGCTATGGGTCTGATGAGTGTCGCTGATTGCAGCATTGTGCTAAAGGCCAAGGCCCCTCGTTCCAGCCCACGGGAGCTCAGCTAGGTTAACCCTCCAAGTCTATTGAAAATTTGTTCTGTTAGTCTAGGCCAGATTAGGTGAGAGAATATAAATAGATCAGCACAAATCCAGTCTTTGATGCCAGGAGATTGTAGCTCAGACCACACTCAACATTGATACAGGGGCGGCCAATAATGTCATCTCCCCGGAGACTGATGACACCGAAGCAGGAGCACCTTAGAGACACCTGTTCTCCTCCACCTTTTACAGCTGTTTGCTTACTCCTGTACAAGCCACCCTAACAGAGAGAACTCCCGGACGCTGATCGCAGTAGGCTCTGCCTCTCCAAGACGATTTTGGATTTCTCACATCCAACACCAAATGGAGTAGATAGCCTGGGATTGTTCGTATCACACCCAGGTTATTTCTTCTCTCTCTGTATTCCCCGCTCCACCACAACTACCATCCTTGTGGAAGTTTCTCGTTCGACACACTAATTCTACCTTTTCTCTTTTGTCACTAAATAATGACCAACTAGGGAACCACAAAGGTTGCTCTTGAGTTCACACCCCCTTTTTAAGTCATTTTGCCCCCATATCAGTAACGAGAGCTCTTTGGTTGATATCACCCTTTCCCAAATCTGAAATCCTTGTTTCTCTTTGTAAAACAAGAACCCAGCTGATTGTATTAAATCTCAAGCACATTTGTCCTTAACAGGGTTAGAGCCATAAACCTTAATCCTAGGCCCTGAATCTCCAAAAGAATTTCTGGAATTTGACTCTCTCCTGTCCATTCTTTATGCCTATGATAACACTTTGTTGTGATCGAAACATTTAAATGGATCTTTGTTTCCCAAGGATAGTACAGAAATTATTTTAAACGCCTTGCGAAAAGCCTTAATGACCTGGACTCTTGTTTTCCAGTTCAGTTTTATTTTCCTTGTTTCAATTTTACTGTGTTACTTAAGTCCTCCAGGTTTTTGGTTATTGGTCCCATCTGCCTGGCTTCCTATCCCCATCCTTCCCTACCTCACTAATTTACTCATTCTTCACCTCTTAGTTGAGAGTAGTGTTCTGCTGGGAAGCCTTCATCGATCCCCACGTAGTCAGCTACGGGACCCTCTTATGAGCAATCTATACATTCCCCTCTGGTGTCATGTATCCCAATGATTATAACTGCCTGGTTACTTGTCAGTATTTCCCCCCTCTCCTGAAAACACTGCACAGGATACTAACTGCCTGGTCTATAACAGAAACTCTCGACAAACGCTAGTTGAGAGAACAAACCAAGACTATGTTGTAGGAGGGGATTTGGCATTCTGGTGTCCCCATTACCATTTTGCATAGGTGGTTGCTACCCGAAAGGTCTGCCATCATGCTGGTGTCAGACTGATGGTTTTCAGAAAATAACTCAGTGCTGCTGATACACGCAATTGTAAGCCAAAAAGAGAACTCAAGGGTCATTAACTTTTCTTTCCTTTTCTTTGGTCCCACCAAATTAACGCATTTAGCATTTTCTGATCTACAAAGACTTATGACCCCTGCTCCCTATGACTTAACTAGGAAGCCACCCATCTGCTACTCATCCAGCCCAGCCAGGGTTGCATTTTCTCTCAAAGAGAACTGTAGGTGAATCTCCTGAAATGGTCATTTTATAATCACGTCAAAGGGAAAACAACCTACCAGCCTAAGAGGGGAGTGATTTGAGAACAAAATTACGTATTTACGGTTATCAAGGCTGATGGACACTGGAAAAGTAAATTAAAATTATAGATAGCAAGCTGTGGAGTTTGGCTTGACTTCAAAGGGAGTTTTAATATGTTCTTAGGCCAATGTCTGCTACTCAAGGTCGATAAGAAAAGTTTAATCTTCTTGTGGAATAGAGCTGAGTCACTTACATCATATCTGTGTACTTGGCTGGTTGTCATGATTCTCTCAAGAGATGATGCCACCCAAATTGAGCTTTGCTAGAGTCTTGTCTAGAAATAGATTGACTTATTTACTAGCTCACAAAGACAAGGGGTTCTAAAATCAGTGACAAGTGAAAATAAAATGACTTATTTATCCCAAACACCGTGGACAAATGCGTGTCTTGGCACATTTAAGTATTCATCCGAGGCTCTCTGTAAGCAGAATGGACGAGGAGAAATTTACCTTTTGTGAATAGGAAATATCAAGGTGATACTGATCATTTTTACTTCCTTTTTCTTTGTTTACAAGATGAGTCTTCAGGCTCCCAAAGGTAAATTTTAGAATTGTTACACTGCTTTAAGAAATTATCATAAACTCTTTCCCCAAATCCTTCATTTCTTGTTTAATTTGTTCTTGATGGCATTGTTTACACTATAGGGATGCTACCTAATAGATTAAATTCTAGCATTTCAGTAAGTCATCCAAGGAAAATGTAGCACAGACTTTGAGGAAAAAGAGAAAGAATGGCAAAAAATCAAATGGCATACAATTAAACTTTGCTTTATTTCCCTAAATTTTGCTCTTGCCTGTAAGTTTTTAGTAGTTTATAAAAAGTCTTCTTTTAACATTTTCAAAGTCTCCAAACTACTACTACGAAGGGATATTATTTTAGTGGAAAATAGCCATATGGTTTCTGGGAAGGACTATAGTAAAAGGAATAAGTTTAATTAGAAGCAGGAAAGATTTGGTTACATACAAGAGCCAACAAACTATGCTCCAACCCAAGGGTAAGTGTAAGCACTGTCTAGAGACTTCCAGGAGAAGGCAGGGAGGAACTTTCCTGGAATATTTTATGTCCTATGCAGCCTGGTTGGATTCCCTAATCCATTTCCAGACTTCTCACTGGGGAAAGAGGCATACTAGTAGGATGTAACTCATGGGAGAGTTCAGGTAATACAAACGAAGACTGCCATGGGTTCAGGCATCAACTTATTTTACCCCAAAGTTTCATCTCTCAAATTTAATTTTTGTGACTTGAATCATATCTTTAAACACAGCAGAGGCGTGGGCCAAGTTGTGGACAAACAGTCCTTCGATCAGTGCCTAGAGGGGAGAGTGGGAGACCTGGAGTCCATGCTGCCTCCTTCTGTGCCCTGGATCCTGGCAGAATTCCCCTCTAGAGCCTCGGTCCTTGCCTCTGGGAGAGAAAAGGAGCCCTCAATTGGATGGAGGTGGCCTCCTGGTTCCAAGAACCCTGGAAACATGGGCTGCAAACACGTAAGTACTGTTGGAAAAGGAGGAGCCAGCTCCCTGGTTATCAAGCTGTCTGGCCAGCTACAAAATGTGCACATAGAACAGACAGAAAGCCATCCTTGGCTAGGACCTGGCATTGTCTCACATGCAACCCTTCTGGCGGCAACAGGGCCTTGCTCAGTACCTCTTCTGAAGGAAGAGTGTGAATATTTTAGCTTCAAGCTAATGTAGACATCAAGCTCGCATAGCACAAAAAGTAGAACTTTTGGAGAAGATAATACTCGAGGCTCAGACGGGGAAAAAATCTGCCACAGGTAGGATTAAAAGAGACTTTGTATCTACGTAGAAATAATTCATTTAAGTTGATGAAAATTAACACAAAATTGCAACAGATAAAGAGGCGAGGGTTGAATGAAATAATTCCCGTGTTGAATTACTAGCCATAAATTTTAAAATGGAGAAATTCCTTAATTTTTTGGTAATCAAAGAAAAGCATGTCACATTGCTGAAGTCTCATTTAATTAAATTAACAAAAATTAAAACATGCCACTACCTTCAAGGGATGATGTACTAGTGGGATAGGTTTGTTCATATAATGCTGGATTGATGCTACTCTTTCTAAATCGGTCTCAGAAGTATTTTGACAAGAACCATAATTATCTTCAAACTCTATCACTGGGGATTTATCCTAGGTTCAATTTATCCCAAGGTTATTCAAATTGAGGGGAAAAAAAATCACTTGCAGCCTTATCAAAAAGAGAAAGAAAGTTAATAAAATGAGAGTACTAACAGTAGGTATATGGTTACATAGAATGATATCAGTTTGATGGGATGTTAATCATAATGATAGTTATTAAATTTATGTTTCAACATATACATGTTCTCAATGAATGTTAAGTGAGAAAAAGGCAGCTTCAACTATCGTATATACAGTATAACAATCATGTGCAAGATACATACAGATGGGGACAAATGGAAAGAGAACACATCAAAAAAATTGTTGGTATGTAAAGAAAAATGGAATGATTTTTAAACATCTCAATAATGCTGCTATTATAATTCTTATATAAATTGTGACAATCATGGAGGAAAGTTAGAAAAGAGGTGGACTGATATTAAAAGACATGAAATCTAAAAATGGAAATTTTGGCCAAATGATAGCTCTTAGTAGAAGCTAGAGGATAACAAGGCAATCTTTCCTCTGGCTCCTAGCCAAAGAGAATTGCTTGAATTCGAAGTTACTTAGGACATTTCAGATTACTATAGAACAAAAGGCAAAAAATATTGAAAACTTCAAAGAAAAGCCAGTAGTTTCCTCTATTTTATATACCTCCAACTGAAATAAACACTTTTTAAAGTGCTGCCTGGAAGAATAAATATTGTTAAAATGTCAATACTACCCAAAGCTATCTACACATTCAATGCAATCCCAATCAAAATTGCACCAGCATTCTTCTCGAAGCTAGAACAAGCAATCCTAAAATTCATATGGAACCACAAAAGGCCCCAAATAGCCAAAGTAATTTTGAAGCAGAAGACCAAAGCAGGAGGCATCACAATCCCAGACTTTAGCCTCTACTACAAAGCTGTAATCATCAAGACAGCATGGTATTGGCACAAAAACAGACACATAGACCAATGGAATAGAATAGAAACTGCAGAACTAGACCCACAAAAGTATGGCCAACTAATCTTTGACAAAGCAGAAAAGAATATCCAATGGAAAAAGGACAGTCTCTTTACAAATGGTACTGGGAGAATTGGACAGCAAAATGCAGAAGAATGAAACTAGACCACTTTCTTACACCATTCACAAAAATAAACTCAAAATGGATAAAGGACCTGAATGTGAGACAGGAAACCATCAAAACCCTAGAGGAGAAAGCAGGAAAAAACCTCTCTGACCTCAGCTGCAGCAATTTCTTACTTGACACATCCCCAAAGGCAAGGGAATTAAAAGCAAAAAAGAACTACTGGGACCTCATCAAGATAAAAAGCTTCTGCACAGCAAAGGAAACAATCAACAAAACTAAAGGAAACCAACAGAATGGGAAAAGATATTTGCAAATGACATATCGGACAAAGGGCTAGTATCCAAAATATAAAGAACTCATCAAACTCCACACCCAAAAAACAAATAATCCAGTGAAGAAATGGGCAGAAAACATGAATAGACACTCCTCTAAAGAAGACATCCAGATGGCCAACAGGCACATGAAAAGATGCTCAACGTCACTCCTCATCAGGGAAATACAAATCAAAACCACACTCAGATATCACCTCATGCCAGTCAGAGTGGCCAAAATGAACAAATCAGGAGACTATAGATGCTGGAGAGGATGTGGAGAAACGGGAACCCTCTTGCACTGTTGGTGGGAATGCAAACTGGTGCAGCCCCTCTGGTAAACAGTGTGGAGGTTCCTCAAAAAATTAAAAATAGACCTACCCTATGACCCAGCAATAGCACTGCTAGGAATTTACCCAAGGGATACAGGAGTACTGATGCATAGGGGCGCTTGTACCCCAATGTTTATAGCAGCACTTTCAACAATAGCCAAGTTATGGAAAGAGCCTAAATGTCCATCAAGTGATGAATGGCTAAAGAAATTGTGGTTTATATACACAATGGAGTACTACGTGGCAATGAGAAAGAATGAAATATGGCCCTTTGTAGCAACGTGGATGGAACTGGAGAGTGTGATGCTAAGTGAAATAAGCCATACAGAGAAAGACAGATACCATATGGTTTCACTCTTATGTGGATCCTGAGAGACTTAACAGAAACCCATGGGGGAGGGGAAGAAAAAAAAAAAGAGGTTAGAGTGGGAGAGAGCCAAAGCATAAGAGACTCTTAAAAACTGAGAACAAACTGAGGGTTGATGGGGGGTGGGAGGGAGGAGAGGGTGAGGGATGGGTATTGGGGAGGGCACCTTTTGGGATGAGCACTGGGTGTTGTATGGAAACCAATTTGGCAATAAATTTCATATATTAAAAAATAAATACAAATAAATAAAATAAAGTGCTGCCTTTCTAGTGAAAAGAATTCCAAGGTTTTTTGGTTTTTTTTTTGAGGGGGGTGAAACTATCTTTTTTATAATTCTGCCTCAGTGTTAGAATAATTTCAGATATATAATGGTAAGAGTAGTTATAGGGATTTTCACTATCCTAGGAGGGCAACTTACTGAGTCATTTAAAAAAAAAATAATGTTTATTTCTGAGGAGGCAGGGAGGGGCAGAGAGAGAGGGAGACACAGAATCTGAAGACAGCTCCAAACTCTGTGCTGTCAGCACAGAGCCCAATGTGGGGCTCAAACCCACAAACTGTGAAATCATGACCTGAGCTGAAGTCTGTGCTTAACCGACTGAGCCACCCAGGCTGCCCTTTATCGAGTCATTTTTAATGTTTCCCAAGACATATTATTTTCCACATAGTATTCTTTTATTATTGTTATTATTACTGATTTTAAGGAGAGGAGGAGAGCTTGGAAATGTGATGAATCTTTTGCTTAGGACTGATTTACTTGTTTTAAGGTCTTTTCGGCTTTTATTACACTTGGGAATGTTTGCCGACTAATAAAATTTCAAATGCTGTTTACGTTTTGCTGTGTGTGTGTGTGTTTTTTTAGAGAGAGAATGCAAGTGGGGGAGAGAAGCAGAAGGAGAGAGAGAGAGAGAGTGCACGAGATGGAGAGATGGGGAGAGGGAAGGAGAGAGAATCATATGCAGGCTCCATGCTCATCAAGGAGCTGGACGCAGGGCTTGATCCCCCGACGCTGGGACCACGAACTGAGCTGAAATCAAGAGTAGGAGGGGCGCCTGGGTGGCGCAGTCGGTTAAGCGTCCGACTTCAGCCAGGTCAGGATCTCGCGGTCCCTGAGTTCGAGCCCCGCGTCAGGCTCTGGGCTGATGGCTCGGAGCCTGGAGCCTGTTTCCGATTCTGTGTCTCCCTCTCTCTCTGCCCCTCCCCCGTTCATGCTCTGTCTCTCTCTGTCCCAAAAATAAATAAAAAACGTTGAAAAAAAAAAAAAGTAGGAAACACCACCAACTGAGCCACCCAGGCGCGCCTGTGGTTCAAGAGTTCTACACCTGTTTTCTCATTTGCTCCCCATCTTCTCATTCAGCCCTGTGAAGTGAGCAGCACTGATTTCTTCTCCAGGGTTGGCAGGTGAGTGTGATCAAGTAACATGCAAACACGCCCAAGGTCATGTGACCTGCCAGAGGCAGAGCTGGGTGTAGAACCCAGGATTTCTGGGTAGAATGTCATCTACTCCACTACATTCTAAGGATACAGAGCAAAATAAAAGGGGGAGGGGAGAAGGCTTTTTCTTGTCCCTCCCGTACCCATCTCATCTTTTGTTTTATGTGATAAGTGCCTTCTCAAGGATTACATGGCTTAAAATTTGGTGCAGAACAAGGACCATTATGGGTGATAAGCTTAGAAAGCACCATATGTCCTTCAGAGACCGTAATACATCATGCCAAGAGCAGAAAACTGGGGGAAGAGGGCAATCTGAACCACGATTATTTTATTCCCTATAAGCCTTCATAAAAAAACCAGGTTTACTATGTAAATTGAAAGAAACCAGAAATCTTTAAAGCCATCTGGATGATTTAAGTATATATATATATTTTTATAGCCTCCTCTTAAGAAGGATCAGAAAAACTCAAGACGATAGGAAAGTAAGCCGGCATGGAAACTATTGCCCAGCTGACCGCTTTATCCCGAGCTTCCTGGGCTTCAAAGAAGCGGCTCAACAATTTTGAGAAGAAATATAATGGTAACGGCAGCGGCTGCGGGAGCCTAACAGACGGAGGTAAGGCATCCGAAATACTGAACAAGCCTCTTGGGGCAGACTCCCACCCGGAGCTGTGTAAAGTCTGCTTAATTAAATATGCCTTCTATTATGGTCTTTGCTGATTCACTGAGGAGGAAGAAGAGGCAGTGACCTTGTATCGAATCATGGCAAAGGCAAAGACTGCATGTCAATTCTCGTGTTGGTAGGAAGGTGTTAATAACGTCTCCAAGTTGGACGGCTCCTGCCGGAGGACTGACTTCTCTAGGCCTTAAAAACAGCGCCCGGCGCCCCGGCTTTAGCTGTTGGGTGCTGACTAAGCACCTTTCGAGCTGCCTTCAGTTGAAAGACAGAGGAGGCGGAGGAAATCCTCACTCGGCCAAATCTATCCCATATGAGAGGGCAGGCTTAATGAGAATCGGCCCTGGGCCCTGGCTCGGCAGTGCTTCTGGACTGCACGTGATTTACAGCCAGCAGGGGCTGCAGAGTTTTCTGCCTTAGTCTCTCTTTCTCATGTTTGAAAACCTTTCACGGCCAAAGTTTTAATTTCAGCTAATGAAGGCAAAGAGGAAAAAAAAGAACACGGTAGCTTTACAGCACGCACACAAGGCCTGGAGGAGATAGGAAGAAAAACGCACGTTAGAGCTAACGACTGCAGGGAGCTTCCAGAATAAGTGGACACGTATACAAACAGGGCAACATAGCTGACAAACAGAAGCGTGAGCCAGGTTCTGTGGAAGCCTAAATATCATGCGTTTTCCATTTTCCTTCGGGAGGCTTTCTTCGTCATGACGGAATGGTCTTATGTTACGAAACCATCTTTGACATGGTACATGACTTCCAACCAACAGGACTGAGTTGTAACGATTTACTTTCTACAGGTGAGGCTCCTTGGTGGGCATGGTGTTTTCCCCAAACCCAAAGGTAATATATTAATAAGGTCTTGAAAAATTCAACCAGTATAGACAGGGCTGAAGTCATACTTGACTCCTTTTTTTTTGTCCACCTCATCATCTCTCAATTTGAATCCCTGGAAGGTAGTAATCACCATTTCGGTTTGGTGAACATACTTCCAGATCTTTTTTGCTTGCATTTATACACATAGACACATAAACACGCGTGCACACAAACCTTCAGAGATACAAACACACACACACATGCACACATTGAGAGAAAACTATGAAGTTTAAAAAATGAATGTGACAATTCTATATACAGAATTCACTTTCAACTTGCTTTCTAACTTGGGATATGTCAGCACATAGGGACATCATTTTTAACGGCTTCGTACTGTTCCGCAATGTTGATGTGCCTTAATCAATAACTCCCTATGAGTTTATAATTTTGTTACCCACAGATGATCCCCCCCTTTTTTTTTTACCATCTCCAATATCACAAAGGATGTCATTTTACCTGTCCCTAGTATTACAAAAGCAAGTATATATCTAGGGTAGAGGTGGACACATAGATTAGCTAAATTAAAAAGTCTGAGATTTTAAAATTTTTAAATAGAGGAACATGGCCAAAAAACTATTCTACCAGCAACATTTTGGCCCATATTTGTCCCAATATGACATTGTTAATCTTTTCAACCCTTTGATAATCTGACGGATTAAAAGCAAATAGAATTTCATTGTTTCATTTTGCATTTTCCTGGTGGAGGAAATAAGCACTTAAAATAGTTTTCATTTTCTTGGGGTGCCTGGGTGGCTCAGTTGGCTAAGCATCCAACTCCTGATTTCAGCTCAGGTCATAATCTCATGGTTCCTGAGATGGAGTCCTGCATTGGGCCCCGTGCTGTCTTTTCTCTCTCTCTGCCCTTCCCCCACTCATTCTCTCTCTCTCTCTCTCTCTCTCTCTCTCTCTCTCTCTCTCTCAAAATAACTAAATAAAGTTAAAGCAATAGTTTTCAATTTCTCTTTTTCTTTTCTAAGGAAGCCCAGAGTTAATAGTAGGGTGTTTATGGACTCTACATGAAAGGATTGGCCAGAGATGGAAATTGGCTCTCATATTATTGTTAGTTTCTAATTTTACCAAATTGTAATCAGCTCGTGTGGCCTGTGTGATTTTTGCTTTTTGGAATTTGATGAGATATGCTTCATGATCTAATTCTTGGTCAGTTTATGTTCCGTGTATGCTTAAAATAACGTGTATTCTTTGTTTATTAGTTACAAATCTCTACATAAATCATATTTGGTTAATTGTTTTATTAAATATCTATCCTTACATATTTTTAGTCTTCTTGAAATGGTAATTTCTAGATGTATGGTAAAAATTTCTTTCTATGACATGAATTCATGAATTTTTCTTTGTATTTGCATTAGTGGTTGTTTTAAAGACCTCCATGTTATGTTGTTAAGTGCCAAAAGGTTTGTGAATGTTTTATGTTCTTTTTTTATTTTTTTTAACTTTTTTTTAACGTTTATTTATTTTTGAGACAGAGAGAGACAGAGCATGAACAGGGGAGAGGCAGAGAGGGAGGGAGACACAGAATCTGAAACAGGCTCCAGGCTCTGAGATGTCAGCACAGAGCCCAACGAGGGGCTCGAACTCACAGACCATGAGATCATGACCTGAGCCGAAGTCGGATGCTTAACCGACCAAGCCACCCAGGCGCCCCTATGTTCTTTTTTTAAATGTTTATTTATTTGTGTGTGAGAGAGAGAGAGAGAGAGAGAGAGAGCAAGTGGGGGAGGGGCAGAGAGAGAGAGGGAGACAGAGGATCTACAGCAGGCTCCAAGCTATCATTGCGGAGCCCGATGTAGGGCTCAGACCCACGAACTGTGAGATCCTGACCTGAGCTGAAGTTGGACGCTCAACCAACTGAGCCACCCAGGTGCCCCATGAGTGTTTTATCTTCTTGACAGATTTCTTTCATCAATGTGAAATATTCCTCTGGCTTTTTTTTGAAAAATTTTGCCCTTGATTGTATTTTGTCTGAAATTTATATTGCTAACACTGTATTCCTTTTATTAGGCTTTGCCTGGCACATCTTTATTTTCCAATCTACTGGGTCCTTTTGAATACCTACGCTTGCAGTGTTCCCTTCTGTTGCAGTGGTTCTTTGATGTGATCCTTTTGGACTGTGTTTTCCTCATGGACATCATAATCCTACCTGCCTTCTGTTTTTCAGAGATTCTTCCCTTGTTTTCATGACTATAAATGAAAATGCATGTGTGTGCGTGTGTGCATGTGCATATGTCCATATGTACGTGTGTGTGTGCGTGTGTGTGTGCATGTGTACATGCGTGTGTGTGTGTGCATATGTCCATATGTACGTGTGTGTGTGCGTGTGTGTGTGTGTGTGCATGTGTGCGTGTGTGTGTGTGTGTGTGTGTGTGTGCATGTTTTCCTGTCATTTAAGGCAGGCAGGAAGGAGGACATCATGTGCTCGGGCTGCCATCTTGATCCAATCCCATGCTTTCCTTAATTCCAGATTTCCTGCCCTCTTCCTACCCTAAAACAGTGCTCACCTTTCCTTCCAGCTCAGTGGGTCTGGATGTTGAAGGTGCTGTGACAGAGATGGCACAGAATAAAGTCTGTGAATACATTTGGTCGGCATGCACCCGTTGAAAAACTACTTTGGTTTCCATTTCTTTATGGCCCCAAAGTTGGTTTCAGCCTGAAATGCTACAAATTAAGTTTCACTAGCATGCATTATTCAGTAACAGTTTACATAGCTCAGTGTCATCATCTTCCCATCTCATTTCCAGAAAGGTCTGTTTAATTTGTAAACAGTCCATTTTAGACAACACTAAGTAACATCACAATATGGCTCTTCTTCTGGGTGATATATTGGCAATATGTATATCCTCGTTTCTTCCATGGAAGAAGTATGTCTAAAGGCCGCTAACTGGACCATTGGCAAGGCCTGGCATGAACTAACTGCAATGTAACTCTTACCAAGTTTTGGCCATTAAAGGTCACATTTAGAATGTACTATTTTTAAAGTCAGCGGGAAGAAAAAGCTCACATTATTTATAAAGGACTGGTACTCTATTCATTCTCTTATTTTATTTAAAACATTCTCACCTCATTTTCTATGTTTTATGTTTTCCTTTTAGGTACAGAGTTTATTTTCATTTACAGGGCATCAAACCCCCAACCGTAGGATTTCAGACTAAAAAGAGCTTAATGAGGTTAGGCTCATCCTATGTTTGAGAGTTTTTGTGACTGGCTCAAGTTCATATATTGACTTTGTGGCAGAGCCGGCATCAGAATGTGGGTTGCCTGAGCCCAGCACACTGTTTATACGTAAATTTACATTTACGAAAGATTTTTAAAGATCCCATCTCATCCTCAAATTACTAAAAAAAATTCCAGGAAAGACCAGATGGCAAGCATGAATAATCTCAATTTTCATAGGAGGGGATACTGAAAAGGAAGGATGAATTAATGACTTGCTTAAAATTATCCACATTAGGAGTTGTCAGAAAAACAACGTGGAGTCTTTACTACCAGGCCTGTGCATCTAAGAGCCTCTCCATCTTCTTATCCCACAAGGCCACTTCCTAAAAGGACCGAGGTGCCTCCTCAAGGAACTGTCTCACGGTTTAATCCCTATAGGAACCCAAAATACAGATTTGCTGTTAAATTGTTAACATATTAAGTGTCTTCTTGATTTGTGGTGACCTTAGAAAAAACTCAGCAAAGTCAGAGCCAGGTTGTCCTTTGTAAACTGGAGAATGATTCACCTATTATTCCAGATAAAGTAAAAGGATGAATCACAGTGTGGCTTTAAATTCCTTCCAGCTCTTTGTTTATTGTTTCCTCTTATATGGAATTCTATTTATTCATTAATCTAGCCCCAGCTCCTAACAAATGGGGCATCTACCAGGCCCTCGAGTAAACATTTAGTACTAGGCCTTTGTGCTCTGTGTAGGATTTCTGGAGCCCTCTTTCTACCTCTAAGTTATGAATAGGTCTTTAGACTCTAAGGAGTTGGCAAATTCTTTTAGACTCTAAGAGCCTAAGAGTCTGCAAACTATGGCTGGCGGACGAGCCACATGTTTTTGTAAATAAAAACTTTTATTTGAACACAGTCAGGCCCATTCATTTGTATATTATCTATGGCTGCTTTCCCTACAGGGCAGAGCTGAACAGAAATGACAGCTACTGAAAGGTCTTAAAAGCCTAAGACTTTTACTATCTGGCTCTTTGCAGAAAAAAAAAAAATTGCCAATACTTGCATTTAGAATCTATTTGCTACCTTTTATGGTCAACCTGGAGTTGAGCCAGCGTCTAGCAAAACAACAAATGCACCATGACAAATGTTCATAGATCAGCAAAGCACTAACCTAGTCACGGAAGTCTAATTTAGTGTTATAGATGCACAGGCTTAGCTAATATGTAAATCAGCAAGCATAAGTAACGATGATTTCTGCTTGCATGGCACTTTCCAGATTAGGAAATATTTTATATGTGTTATCTCATTTGATCCGTCCAGTAACCTTAGAAAGTGGGCAAGAAACAGATTCTGAGACATTGCATATCCTAGAGTTGAACTTGGAATCAAGCGTTTTATTTTAGCAGCTAAAATGATTCCTTTATCTTTGGAAAACTTTTCCTCCAGAGAAATAAAAAAAGAAGGGAGGAATTATTAACATTTATCATCTTATAATGCACTGTTCTGAAGTAATGTATTGGTAGATCATTTGCAACGAATTGTATTTTGTCACAACACGTTCTGTCTTCCTAATTTGTGCATTTATGTCAATAAGATGATAATAAAAATGACATAAGCATTTGATTTAATGGTCTAAAAAGTCAAAATAAATATAAGCCTCACAGAGTTATAAATGAAAAATGAAATCTTAAATTTTTGAAATCTGAGAACCTTCAAGCTAAGTCAGTTATCTGGCTTTCTTGGATTAACCAAATTAAAAGACAAAAAAGAAAAGTCTTGGAGTAAGCCAGGAAAAATAAGTCTTAGTAAAAATAGGAGTATCTATAAAAAAATATAAGTACCGCATCTAGGAAAATGGGAAATATGAGTTATGTAGTGCTCTGTTGTGAGTCAAATCATATTGAGATAAGTATTTTGATAAAGGCAACAAGCCTGTATGTAGATGACTGTTACATATTTTTTTGCATTACATAACAATTGATCTTTGTGTGAGCAAACAGCTTATAAAGGATTTCTAGTTGACCAAAACATGGCTGTATCCATCTTGGAACAATATTAAAATCAGTACAACCTACTATAGGATTCCAACTATATGCCATTCAGGAAACGGCAAAACTATGGAGACAGTGAAAAGATCAATGGTTGCCAGGGCATGGCAGGAGGGAGGGATGAACCCGAGGAGCACAGAGGATACTCTAATAATGGATACAGGTTGTTATAAAGTTGCCCAAACTTAACACCAACAGCAAACCTTAATGTAAACTATGGCCTTTGGGTGAGGATGTGTTAACGTAGGTTCATCATTTGTGACAAATGTACCACTCTGGTGAAAGGTGTTGATAGTGGGGAAGGCTGTGCAGGTGTGGGGGGCAGGGGGTACATGAGAAATCTCTCTGCCTTCCACGCAGTTTTGTTGTGAAGCTAAAACTTCCCTAATAAATAAAGGCTATTAGAACAATTTAGTACAATGGGCTAGCAAAGGTCACATTCTATATCTGCCTCAGAAGCTTTATAGAAATGTGTATTAAATATGTTTTGGGTTTTTTTTTTTTTTTTGAATTCGTTTTTGTTTTTTTTTTCTTTTTTTGCATACTGTGGCATGAATATAAGAAAAATAAAGGTTTAGAATCCTTTCAGGGTAATGGATCCGGAGCAAAACTGAACTTACTTCACACCCGGATTGAGTTTCCCATGAACACGACTCCTTCTCCTGAGGGAGAACACCTCTTTGGAAAGCGTGGTCCCCCAGGCACGTCGGACACAAGGAAGACTCAAAATCTGGCTCCCCCGGTGGGATGTGCATGACCGAGGGGCCCGTGTACTTCAGGCTGGGACTCTGATGCTTGTCCACACTGACCATTGGGCTCTTGATCCACCTGCGTACCTGCAACATGCAAAAGAAAAGAATTGCATTTTACCCCCTGTGATGTTTAATGGGACCCCAGTGGGAAATTCCGGTGGATGGATACTCATGAAAGGAGAATTCAGTCTCCCGATTTCTCTTTCAAGTGTTAATATAATCCAAATGGGTCAGTTCTAACCGATCACTCTTTAGGTGTGTGTGTTTTTTGGCTGCTCATTTCACCTCACTGAGTCTGTCTCCCCATCTGGGGATGATTGGGGTAATGGCACTTCCTCCCAGGTCGTCATGAAGATTTTACAATGTAGTGTTCAGTAGATGGTGACATTTTACTTTTACTCTTACCAATATGATTATGCTGACAGACTGATTCACAAATATGTAAGGTGAATTGCTAGTTATTCTTTTTTGTTTCCATTTTTGTTTTGTTTTATTGTTTTCATTTTTGTTTTGCTAGTTATTCTTACTAGAGGACTCACCTAAGATTGTGAGCTTACGACTCAATTGCTGCTAAAGGAATTAACATATATGTCACTGTTGCAAAACCTTGATTATAAAAGAAGTTACTTCTGGTTACAAAATTACCTCATAGTGTTTTCAAAATTCTAAAACTCACCACTTGTTGCTTGCATGTAGAATTCCTATAAAGCACAGAGAATATATAAAGCTATTCTAATATTTTTTAAATTAAAAACATTTTTTAATGTTTATTTATTCTTGAGAGAGAGAGGGAAAGAGCATGAGCAGGGGAGGGACAGAGAGAGAGGAAAACACAGAATCCGAAGCAGGTTCCAGGCTCTGAGCTGTCAGCACAGAGCCCGACGCGGAGATCGAACTCACCAACCGTGGGATCATGACCTGAGCTGAAGTCGGAAACTTAACCGACTGAGCCACCCAGGTGCCCCAAAGTGATTCTAATATTAAAACGCATACTATTTATATAGCACTTTAAATATAAAAGGCATTGTTGTAAATGTTTGACATTTTGTCCTCAGATATTTCATCCTCAGAACAATTTTACATGATAGGTACTATTACTAATCCTATTTTACAGATGAGAAAACAAAGGCACAGATAGCTGAAGCAAATTTTCCCAAGACACAATGCTGATATTGAGCAAAGGCGGGACCCAGGTACCTCAAATCCACAATCTATTCCTTTACAAAAATGGAATTTAAACAAGCATTACAGGGTTATACGACTTGTGGTCACTAACTGCTTGAAATTTATCTTGATTTAATATGTCTTTTCCATGCTCTTTGAAACCCCTGAGGATTTAAACAATTAATAAAATCAACCCTATACCAAAAGAACAAAGATATGAAATGGCAATACTGAATTATAGTAATGTTACAATTAAATATTTTAAGGATACACTGAGAAGAAACTAAAATTGTAATAACAAAGGGATATTTAAGCAATTTGATGGAATATTATGCTATCACTAAAAATAAATATTATGGGGGCGCCTGGGTGGCGCAGTCGGTTAAGCGTCCGACTTCAGCCAGGTCACGATCTCGCGGTCCGTGAGTTCGAGCCCCGCGTCAGGCTCTGGGCTGATGGCTCGGAGCCTGGAGCCTGTTTCCGATCCTGTGTCTCCCTCTCTCTCTGCCCCTCCCCCGTTCATGCTCTGTCTCTCTCTGTCCCAAAAATAAATAGAAAAAAAAAAAAATATTATGAAGACTGTCTGGCAATATGGAAAATGTTTAGAACGTAATTATACGAAAAAAAAAATCCCAATACAGAATTGCTCAAGCAGTAGAATTCCAAATGTAAAAATACATGTACTATCCACAGGTAAAGCAAGAAAGTACTAGGCAAGATAAAAACTGCTATACTCATTGTTAGGATTATGGGTGTTTTAGTTTTCCTTTTTACAATGTAAGTTTTTAAAGCATAATTTCTTTTAAGTTTATAAGCATCTCAAGCACTTAAAATCATATTTCTTTGGTTACATATGTGCCTTTTAATTGCTTTATTTGCTTTATTTATGTGCACTCTTTTCAATAACCATTTAAAATATCTTTTTGAGTTTACCATCCGAATGTTACTATTTGGGAGGTTTCCTTCAGTATTTCTTGCACACCAGGGTATTTAGTAGGCACATTCAAAGTGTTTATTTGATTCATTAATGAAAGTTTAAATGAAACTCAAAAAGTTTGAGACTACAATAGAATCTCTCTTCCTGATGGTACTACCAAATGTGTTTTTGATCAATCTAAAAAGCACTAAATTTCATTAGAGATGGAAAATGTTTTTTTATTATTCTTATTCAGAGGATTTTGAGCTTGAAGTTTGGTGACCATTCTTGATTAGTTGCCAACCTTGTATTTTAAATTCAATCTTTTATTCTGGCTTACTTTCAATGTCTCTTTTGCCAAGTAGATTGAACTTTGGGGTTGCTAGGAATTGAATTTTTTTGAATATTTTTTTAATGTTTATTTATTCTTGAGAGAGAGAGAGAGAGAGAGAGAGAGAGAGAACATGAGTGGAGGAGGGCCAGAGACAGAGGGAGACACAGAATCTGAAGCAGGCTTCAGGCTCTGAGCTGTCAGCACAGAGCTCTATGTGGGGTTTGAACTCATGAACTGCGAGATCGTGACCTGAGCTAAAGTCAGACCCTTAACCGACTGAGCCACCCCGTCGCCTCGCTAGGAACTGAATTTCAAAGAGATTTATCTTCAAATGAATTTGTATGGCCTGAGTGATTAAGAATCTTCGTATATTGAAACATAAATCTTATAATTATGGACCACTTTATTTAGAGTAAATCTATGCAATACTGTCTTACAATTATTCAATTTATAATGGAAGAATGTCCATGTGACTGAATCTAAGCTTTCATTATGTTATAGAAAAAAACAAACTAGTTTTTATCCGAGGACAAGAATTTAGAGACATTATATCTCAGGTCAAACTATGCATTGATCTATAAACATAAATGATCTGTGGCATGTTAGGAATCTTTGGGATTAAGAATCACATGAGGAATTGTCATTTTGTTTGATATCCAGCTAAGAATTCCCCCAAATAGTCGAGGTGACCTCGAGCATATGCTGTCACACAACTAAGAGATGTCTTTATAGAATTTCAAGGTTGGAAGAGACCCAAAGGTATTAGTAATTTACCCAAAGTCACACTGTAAAGTATTATGCATCGAAACTATACCTAATCGTTTCAGCAAATCACTGAACCAATTTCTACAAGGATATAAACTGGCAAGCTGGATGCCTTCAGAGGCTGGCAGGAACAAGAAAAGCATAAACTGTGTAAATGACCAGGGTACGAAAATAGGGAGTGGCAGGGACCATAAGGGCATGCTTGCTAAGGACATTTAAATTTAAAATTTTAAAAACAAAACAAAAAAAATAAAAATAAAAACAAAACAAACAGACAAAAACCCAAGCAAGCAAATAAACAATTGTGGTCCAAGAAAACCCTAGTCAAATCTACCTCACATCTTTAAGGGTCACCATGTGACCCTGAAGTTATCCTATCACGTAGAATTTCGTATGAAGGCAAATTCCATGAGGTAGAAATAAAATGATTTGGTATCTTCTAACTTTTTCAAGAAGCAGTCTAAGGCTCTTGACATTTTAACTTGCATTCATTCATTAATTCATTTATGCATCGTTCGTGATTGAAGACCAACTGTGTGTCACTCATAGTCTAGCCGTTGAGAGAACATGGCAGTTAACAAGACAGAGCTTCGAAAACCTTCCCTTATGGAGTGTGAGTTATGGCCAAAGGAATCAATTTATTTATTAAGGGAATACATTATTTAATAAAATAAAAATAATATGGGAGGGGGTAAATAAAGCAGAGAGGCTCAATTAGGATCCTTGCGGGTGGGAGGGTTCTACTGGAATTGTATGAGAAAGGAAGGCCTCTCAGTAAAGTCTCTAGAGGGGATAAGGCTCCAGGACATCCAAGTGGGCTATCAAATAGGCACCCGGACCATCAAGTCTGCGTTTCAGAGGAAAGATTCCAGCTGCAAACATGAATTTCAGGAGACTTGAAACAAACAGCCATATTCTACTGAAGTCTTTCGGGAAAAAAAATACCCCGTGACTTGCCTGGATCTACTTGTGGAGTAATGTGTCCGGGTGTTAAGTTCGTATTTCTGTAAGGTAAGCGACTTTGATGATTAGAATCTATTCCATTTCACTGAAACTTACTGAACGACATGATTTACTAGAGTCTGCTGAGAGCGGGTGTGTATTTTGTCCCTTAACACATTCCACAGGGGCAAGAAGTGGGTGGGGGTGATATTTCAATAGAAAGACCCAGGATTCCAAACGACCTTCGACAAATTAACCCATTCTGAGCCTCGTGGACATGTGGGGATGTGATATTCCCTCTTTCCACAGAGAGTGTGGCCAGGGAAAGTTAGAAATACTCCATTTTTCCAGAAGCATCGGGGAGAAAGGTGTTATAAAAATAGCTGCAGGGATCCATTTCGTAGGACTGTGGCTGGCATTAATTACATGCTCTACGTCTTGAAATGCATTATCTCCTTTGGCTGAACCCTCATTCTGACTTCAATACGTCCCTTCCTCGCTCCTCCTTTACACATTTCCTTGGCTTCCTAACCTCCCCAGTGGTTTTTACAGGCCTGATTAAGGACTTGGTTTATGGTGTTTACTTGATCTTGAGAGAGTGGCTGGCTTGTGAATGAATGCATGGGGCTCTCCCTCAGGCCCTTGAGTCGGGCAAGGTGCCCTCTAAAACTGCTGAGTGCAGGAACACTACCTCTGCCCCTGAGGGAGTTGGAGCTACAACTGGCCTATTGTGTCCCCTCGGGCTCTGCCGCAGGGACTAGCTGCCTGTGAGTGGCTTTGGGTCCTCAGAGACCAGTCACAATGGCTCAGGGAAAGCTGCCGCAGCTGTGTGTGAGAGAAAGATGAATGCCCGGATACAAGCCTCAGCCCCCGCTCCTAGGCCACCTGGGCCCTGGGTTTATTCACAGCTACGCGACCGTTTATGGAGGGAGTTGTAAACAGACATAGACAAGGGGGGGCTGGGGGGTGAGAGGGCCTCCTCACCCTGAACAGATCACCAATTCCCTCACTTGGGCTTGATAGGAACCTGTTCTCCAAACTGCATCAGACTGTTTTCTTAGAAGCCATTGCTTCTCTAGTCTTGAGGGTGAAAGGGGTAGGCCCTTCGCGTCTCCCCACAGCTACTCTTACAGCACAGGGTTTACCCAAGATACGAATCCGGTTTCTTTGTTAAATCCAGTCTGCCCTGCTTTTGTTAATTTCTTTATTTGGAAAAAAGGTAAAAAAAAAAAAAAATGATATCCCAAAGCGATAATCCCTCAGACTAGAAAATCGCCAGATGTGATTAAAAAGATTGGCCAGCTTCTAGGGATTTTCCACTTGTGGTTTTTTTTTTTTTTTCCTATGATGTAATAGTAAACAGATATTGCTCTTAATTTAAAATGGTTTAGCTGATCATGATATCAACCGGCGCAGAAAGATTATAGAGCGCCCAGGTACTTCTTGGCGAACTCATAAAGCAATACCTGCTAGTCTCACCATGTCTCTCGTTGTCTGGGAACGAACAACGATCTTTTCCTTAAAATCCAAGTGAACCTGAAGTTGGACACAACTCCTGCGATTTCCAGAGGGGCGTGGTTTTTTGTTTTTGTTTTTTTCTTTGATGTTTTATTTATGCTTGAGAGAGATAGAGACAGAGCACGCGAGCAGGGGAGGGGCAGAGAGAGAGAGGAAAACAGAATCCGAAGCGGGTTCCAGGCTCTGAACCGCCAGCCCAGCTCACACCCAGGGACTGTAAAATCATGGCCTGAGAGGAAGTCGGATGCTAAACCAACTGAGCCACCCAGGCGCCCCCATGATTACTTTCAACTCGGATATAGTCAGTCAAGTTTTTCTAGTGGGAATTACGTGGACAATTCAATTGGTTATAAAAAGGGACCCCCACACCGCCTTCTTTTCCAGAAGGTGCCCGTCGGTAGACTGGTTATGACGTTAATGTAAGTCAGGAGAAGGCTCCTGGAAGCACATTCCTCTCACATTGGTGCCCGAGGCCCGCTTCACAGCATGGCTGTGTACAAATGGAACAGTGACACAACAATCCGACAGCAGTGGTAGTAATCGGGTTTATTCACCCTAGCTCTATGGGTCATCACATCGCTTTCTTTCCTCTGAATATCTGTTGCGTTTTTTATTCACTTCCATGAAACCTTGGGACTTCTTTGCTCACTGGGTGTTATTATGCCTATGCCATCTTTCCAACTGGACCATAAGGGTGAGAACAGCTTCTTAGGCTTTTTTTTTTTTTAATTCCTCAGAGGCTAACATATGGTCTTACAAATAGCAGGCAATAAAAATAGGAATTGCTGGATTATTTTTGACAACTACATTCATGTATAGATCTTAACGTACTTTGCTACCATCCTCTGTCAAGGTGATAAATACGCTGTATGTCACTGTTTCCCATACACAGCAATACCTCCCAGACCAGGCACCCTGAGACGACTGCGTGGCTTTTGGAATTCCCCATCGTCCCGTGCCATTTGCCCTTGGGGTTTCCCTGTCCTTTCCTCTCTGTGTTGACCAAAGTACTTACATCCTGTTCTAGATCCTCAGCGTCTAACCTGGTGTTTCCCCAGGCCTCCTCTGGGGGGATGGGGCGGCCAGGGGACTAGGAGAAGAGGAAGGAAAGAGAGGACCCAGTGGGCAGCATCCGGACTCCATCTTGTGCAGCTGCCAGACGGCTGCCCCTGCGCTCTCTAGCAAATTCTCTTGAGAATCCGACACCAAACACAGCCCTTGCCCTGTACTTCCAGCTGCACAAGTGTAAAGTCCCCTTCTGCCTCCTGCTCCCCGTTGAGGCACTCACCAGACCCCACCCCATCAAGTTTTAAATAGAAAAAGCTCAGGAATCTAGTGACATAAGGCTTCCTTTGGAAATAGAAATAACATTTTTTCTCGGTCCTTTAAGATATGGGGCTGATCCTTTTGGCTTGAATTAGTCTTCCTCGGATTTGAAAAATTAAAGAAGAAGAAGGAGAAGAAGAGGAAGAAGAAGCAGGAGGAGGAAGAGGAAGATGAGGAGGGGGCGGGGGAGGGTGAGGGAGGAAAGAAGAGGAAAGAGGGAGCAGAAAAAAGTTATTTCAGGTAATATATCTAAGGCACAGGAGGTGTTATTTCCTTTGCGAATGAAAATTGAGGCTTGGAAAATGGCAGTGCCAGGCTGACCGCTAGGAAAGAGCCCGCCTCCTGTCCACAGCTCATTCACCAGAGCTTTGGAAACTTCCTCTCCTGGTTCCTCTAAGAAATCCCCTTTTCTAATTTTTTTTTTTTTTTTTTTTTTTTTACCTCTCCCTCACTTGGCTGGTGGCTCTTAGCACATTCAACACGTTGTTCTTGCAACATCTCCTAAAAGCTAGCAAACTAAAAACAGAACACCCCCCTTTTACCCACGAACTTCCTCGTTCCAGCAGCCCTCTCACCCCACCTGACTGCTTTCGTTCTTAGCCATGCTTTGTGAAGTCACCTCACATTACTCCTCAACCCATTGCCATCTATTCACTAAACAATACCTAATATTTGCAGGGACGTGACAAAGAGTCTCACCCCATTGGAACAAGTTTTCACCAAGATGCCAATAAATCTCATTGCCAAATCCAGCCAACACGTTTCAGTTACCTACCTGGCTCTCATGCTGTGCAGCATTTAAAGGTTTCACCACAAGCTCAGCTATCTGCTAGGCATTCTGCTGGGTGGTGGGGACACAGGTAAATGCAACTGCTTGCATGGTCTTTGAGTGAGGGTGCCGGCATTTCAGAGACTTACCCAAGAGAGCCTGTGGTTTATCATGGTGTAATGAGTGTATAATGTACCAAAGAGTAGAAATCGTTTATTCTAGAACAACAGTGCTTGGCTGAAAACGAGAACTATTGCTCTACCTTCCCAAAGCAATAATACCTACCTCGTCAGGGTTTTATGAAGACTAAATGAAACGATTCACATAAGCCCAGCGCCTGGCACTGGGTGAACACTTGGTTAATATTTGCTTTATAGCGATGTCTCGATGTAACGAGAGAGCTTTATACAAAAGGCCATGGGAGGAAAAGACGTGGGATGTTTGGGGAAGCTGGGAGAAATCAGGGAAGGCTGTCTGGAGGAAGTAAGGTTAAATTGAGTCATGAAGGTTGAGTTCAAGGAAGTCAGGTGGACTAAAATGGAAAAGATATTTCCAGCAGAGAGGAAGGCAGAAGCGAAAGGAGGCGAGAAATCTGCACGGAACGTGTAGAAAATGAGCCCACAGAGGAGAGGCAAGAACTGAAGCTGGACAGAAAAACTGGGCCACTGAAGTGTTGTAAACAGGGGTGTAGGGTTGTCAGATGTGTCTTTCAATTCAGTGTGAAGGATGGATATAAGATGGTCAAGAACATCGGTAGCTAGATGAGTCAGGGATTGCTTACAAAAGAAATGATGAGGGCCCAGCAAGAATAGTAGCAGTGAGAATGGAAAGGAGAGATGTGTCATCAAATCTATCATTCCGTTCTCCAGTCCACATCCTTTTTTCTGGATTCCTAAAGCCATCTCCTAAATGGCTTTGCCCCTTAAATCTGTTTTTACTGAAACCGTAGCATCTTTCTAAATGCAAAAGTTGATCTTGTCCCTGCTTTAAATTCTTCAATGATTCCCCATCGCTGGCAGCAGTGACTTTCAGCAGTGACCAAACCTGTTTGGTCAAACTCGATGTACTGTAAGAAATCCCTATGCTGCTATATCCGTTTATAATAAATAGAGAGAGATATGCAACTGAAAGGATTGGTAACACCCCCAAATTTACCCTTTTTA
Organism: Panthera uncia; assembly: GCF_023721935.1. Taxonomy (NCBI): domain Eukaryota; kingdom Metazoa; phylum Chordata; class Mammalia; order Carnivora; family Felidae; genus Panthera; species Panthera uncia. Next base: position 89,686,479 of record NW_026057580.1, read on the forward strand.
CAGGAAATGCACTCACATTTTTCCATTCCAATCCATTCCTTTCAAATGTTGATTTCAACCCATTGAGTTGATTTCATGGCCCACCAGTAAGTGCCACACAAACTGAAGAACACCTAAATGGTAAAATCTAAATTCCTTGGCCTTGGATACCAAGTGTCCTAGGATCTGAATTTACATCTCCCATTGTGCCCCCTGTGCATCCAGACCTTTCGCCATATCAACTGATTTGCGGTTGTCTTAAAGACTGCTCTCCTAAGTCTTTGTGTACAGGCTCTTCCCTCCGACCCACCTGGTCCATCTGGGTAGTCCTGCTAAGAGTCACATACTTGGGACACTCTTCCATTGTCTGGCTTCTCTGCTTCTCCACCCATTTTGGCATTGATTTGTTTGCATGGGAACACACACACATTTACTCTGCTTTACTGATCTATTGCTCCTCTTAGAATGTGCGTTTCCCAAGGACTAAGACACTATTTTCTATCTTCATCCATAGGACATCCACAAGGTTATTTTGTGTGTCCCCTCTTCCAAGTCTATCCCCTCCCCAATTCCCATCTGCCCTCACTCTACATTGAAGCTCTCCACGAAGAAGGCTCACTAGTTTATCCGCAGAGCTTAGCACAGCTCCCAGCACATAGTAGGTGATGAAGAAATATTTGTTGATTGGTATAAAGCCAGGTACTATTCAAGGAACAGGGAATAAAAAATGAAGAGGCAGTTGTTCTTAAGTATCAACCAGGAAATCAACAGGTGAAAAGCAGTGTTAAAGCTAGCGTGAGTGCATCGCTGGGTCAAGCAGGGTAGGGCTGTGATGGGATAGAGAGAGCAGCTTGTTTAAAGGGAAGCTCACGAAGAGGGCTTGACTGGAGCCAATCTTGTGGGTAATTGTGTGCAGCGAGATAGAAAGCCAAGAGGTAAAGTGTGGGGACAGACATCAAAGGGACGTGAATGCTTGAATGCTGAAATGTTATCTTCAGTTTACAATATGGGAAAGACGTAAGAATTTTAAACTTTAGAGCAATCTGATCAGATTGCTGTACTCTGGGTGAATTAGAGTAGGTCCAGGGGAGAGGCACACTGGCCTAGAGGAATGAGCACTGTGTACAGAGGGGTCTCAGGAAGGCACCTCTCCACGCGTTTCCAACCCCAGGGAGCTTTTACCAAAGGAGGTTTACAAGTGGCTGTTAAAATTTTTTAATTTTATTTTCAAGCCCTATGTGACCTGGAGAAGGGTAAGTGAAGGCTGAATGGGGCATGAAAAGAGTGGGCCTTTGAAGGTCTGGGTTCAGGTAGGATGTATAGAGGGTCAACGGGCAGACCCAGGAGGGTGCACTGGGAGTGGTTATCCCCATGCCTAACAGAGTGGAAGTGCCATTCTGCATCCCTGTTGGAGCTCTTTGGTGTTTTCCTTCAAAGACCATCTCTTTCCTTTCTTCCATTCGCCCTCCCTCGCCTTCAACCTAATCTAGTGATAAAGGTTTATTATTTCATATAGCAGTTAGAGTCCTTAATAATCTAGTTATATCATGAATTCAGTGTATTTTTATGGCTAACGGCAAGGTCAAGAATGGCATATGAGAGGTTACTAAACGGCAAGTATAATATTGTTTTCACGTTATTCGGAGGTTAAGCAGTCAGTTTGCAAGTGATTTGGATTTCCTCACAATTTGCTGAACAAAAGGATATTTAAGGTGTAAAAATGAATAGGCGCCTGGGAGGCTCAGTCGGTTAGGCATCCGACTCCTGATTTCGGCTCATGTCATGATCTTACCATTCATGAGTTGCAGCCCCCCCCCCCCCCCCCCCCCCCCCCCCCCCCCCCCCCCCCCGGGCTCCTGTGCTGACCATGTGGAGCCTGCTTGGGATTCTCTGTCTCCCTCGCTCTCTGCCCCTCCCCCACTCATGCGCTCTCTCTCTCGCGCGCTCTCTCTCTCTCTCTCTCAAAAATAAATAAACATTACAAAATAAAATAAAATAATTTTATGGCTTAAGGGCAGTTGCCAGAGAGTCCATTTAAATGGCAGTAAGACAGACTGAATAAAGTCTTTGAACTGTGTACATTACTTAATTAAATTCGAAATACCAAATGAAAGGGGAGATGGTGGGGCGCCTGGGTGGCGCAGTCGGTTAAGCGTCCGACTTCAGCCAGGTCACGATCTCGCGGTCCGTGAGTTCGAGCCCCGCGTCAGGCTCTGGGCTGATGGCTCGGAGCCTGGAGCCTGTTTCCGATTCTGTGTCTCCCTCTCTCTCTGCCCCTCCCCCGTTCATGCTCTGTCTCTCTCTGTCCCAAAAATAAATAAAAAACGTTGAAAAAAAAAAAAAAAAAAAAAAAAAAAAAAAAAGGAAAGGGGAGATGGTTAACAGCATCCCAAATGGGGGCTCATTACTACTCCCTGTTCTTTCCATTCCTTTGTTGAGTCCTCTTATACAAGAAGCGCCTGGCACATTCGGTTTTATTTTTATGCAAAAACAATTTTCCTCTAAATGATGCTTGTGCTGTATTGGTAATGACTTCTATTTTGGTATTCTATTTTTTCTCACTTCATGTTTTATAAAGAAAGTGGTAAGATTTCATTGTTCCCGGAAACCAAGAAGAGAATAAGCTAATAAGTGGATATTTACTAAGTACCTACTATGTCCAAAAATTATGTCTCCAAAAATGTGGAGAATGAATTGCAGATGTTTGACGATCCTATGGAAATTGCTAAAATTGGAAAACTCACTGCGACCTCAGGACCACTGAGAGAGAGGAAAATTACTGTGAAAATGAGTCTGTGTAAGCGGAGAAGGACAGATGCGTTTTTGTGACATGTAAATAATGGTAATAATAACAGAAATACCAATAATAGAGCAAAAGGGTCAGAATCAAAGAAAAATCTGAGCAACCTTGTCCCTGGTGATCCCACCCCCTCCAGAAATGGTGTAATCTGTCAATGGATAGCAATACTGAACAGCATGAGCTGACTCTTTAAAGAAAAAAAAAAAAAGAAGAAATGGAATGAATAATCCAGAAATATGCATTTAGTGCATTGCATTAATATGGTCCTCATTAAATCCCGATAGGAAAGAGCAAATGCTTGGCTTTTGGGGGGAGCACTTCACATACAAATTTTACATGAAAAGGTGGTTTATAGAAACTTGTAATCATCATGCTGTGCCAGGCTTTTACTGCAAAATCAACACTCAGACAAGTCAGGTATTGAGTTTATATACTAATTTGGAATCAACAGATGTTCCATAAGCCATATACTACAATATTACAAGCAAAACTGCAAACATTCAGCTTTGCTTAGAAAGTCTAGCATTGGGTGCGTTCGTTGTTTTTGTCATCCTGGCATCCTTTGCCCCATTTTATGGTGAAGGCAGCCCCACCCCCATCTCCACTTCCACTTTCTCATTTGGGAACAACTCTTCTCAAATGTGATGATTTTGGAGAATTGCCAAGGACAGTTTATGACACCTGGACAGGATGGAGTTGTGATTCAAGAAGACAGTGATAAAAATCCTATGCCTCTGGCCGTGGTGATTGGTCCAAGGGTTAGCATGTGACACAACAGAGCCAATCAGAATCTTTCTCTTCAAGTTTGTTTTTTTTTTTTTTTTTTTTTTTTTTTTTTCATACCGAACCTGGGCGGTGGGGTCTTTCTTCTCTTTCCTTTTGGAGTGCGAGCTCTAGGGATGCTCCCTGAAGAAATACCAGCAGCACATCTCTTGTCATGTGCAAAAGCCTGAGATAATAGTCTACCTCGTGAGAGGCAGAGACACATTGCACTCGGATTCCAGGAAGTGTGCATTTGTTTTAATGTAGACCATAGTGTAGTTAGGTGCAAGGAAAAAAAAAATTGCTTTTAGGTAGATATAATAATTCAAAATATTTCACCAACTCAATAGCAAGGCACAGAGCACAGATGTTGGTTGTATGACCCAGGCAGCTCCCGTAAGGCCCCTCCTGTCCCAAGCTTTACCTCTTTGCTTGCTGGATGGTGGAGAGTTCTTTAAGAGTCCAGAGACAGGCTGGAACAGCTGGGTTGGTTGGAGGGAGGGGACACTCACAGGGTTCTGGACAGTGGCTATTTACTAACCCATAAGATTGATGGGGAGGGGATGCAGGGGAGAGGGGGAAATGAGTGATGGGCATTGAGAAGGGCACTTGTTGGAATGAGCCCTGGGTGTTGTATGTAAGCGAGGAATCACAGGAATCTATCCCCCAAACCAAGAGCACACTGTATATTGGCCAACTTGACAATAAGTTATATTTAAAAATTTTTCAATATTTCAAAATCAGTATGGCTTATTATGCATACTAACTGAACATCAGCCCTGGTTTGGGGAAAGAGGAGATGGTATTGGGGCTATTTTTTGTGGCAATGACAGAGGAGACTGTGTGATATAAATTACCCATGGCTACAAAAACTGTCAAATTGCTTGAACTCCAACTGTTCTTACAGTTTTGGATCCTGTAGTCTCTGTTTACATCCTAAATTGATGATGACCAAGATCTCATTTCTTTCCACAATCCAGCTGTCCCTAAGCATTCTACCAAATGCCAGCAGGTGTAAGAAAAAATCATTTGTTCACGTCCAGGGTGAAATAAAAGAAGCAACTACATTTCATTAAAAAAAAAAATAGAGTAAATGTTCTGAGCATAAGGGACACTAATAAGAAAACAATAGGGAAGAATTTTCCAAAGATACAATATTTTTTCCAAAGATAAAATACAATTTCTTGCATGGATCTTAGGAGGTACAAAACAAAAACAGAATATTAATGAAAATGGGGGATTTGGACTCTAGGTTTGTCTCTCCCTAGTGAAACAAATATTTAAAAAATGCTGATGATTGAAAGAAAAAGTATGGTCAGCAAACAACTAGCTCACTGGTACATTTTCTCTTCTCACCCCACAGGGAACACTGTTTAGAACCCAAAGGTCACAGACCAGGTGGTCGTTAAACACTATCACAACAGCCTACCGTTTTGCCTTCTTTCCTTTGCCCCTTTCCAGTCCACCCTACCTTTCGCTGTTCCATCCATTTTCCCCAAACTAGGTTTTGATGATGTTACTTCCTTGCTTAGTACCCTCAATGGCTCTTTAGTGTCTACTGAATACAGGCCAAGCCACTTTAGGGAGCATTTTCCCGGGACTGTCTACATGCTCTGGCCCTAGCACAATTTACAATCCTATTCCCCATGACTCACCTACCTTTGTTCCATAAGGCAGCCAAAACAGATTATTTGGTCCTTTCCTAACAAAACCTGTATCTTTTGTCTTTTGAGCCTCTGACGGCTCATGCGTTCTTGCCAACAGAGGTGCCTTTCATTCCTCACCTCATCTCAGTGTTGCTAGGCCCGATCTTACCCAAACTTGAAAACTTGGCTCTAAAAACGTCTTCACAAATGCTCATTACAACTCCATGAAGTGTCTTCCTCCTTGAACCCCCATTCTACTTCAAACTTCTCATGTGAACCTATCATGTTATATAGCACCATGATTCATGCACTCTTTAATGACTCCAGCTAGTATTTATTTTCATGGATAATTACCATGAGGTACATTCCCCTCCTGGGTTCATGGGAAATATATAGAATTTTTTTTTTTTTGCCATAATGTCATGCTAGAAGGGTTAGGAGAAAATAACTCATAACGCATACATAAAATAGGAAGTCTTCATTTATACCCTGAGAATTCCCCTGAGTAATTCAGTCGTAAAACTCATTTCTTTGCCACCACTGCTGTATTCATTTTTCTGAGGGAGGGTACGAGACCTCAAAGGCTCCAGTAAAATTCCTAACATGTCCTTGGACCAATGCTTTCCACAGCACTTATTTACTTTTGACATTTATTTGGCTTGGGTGGTGGCCAATGATTCACTTATAATTTCATCTTCAGGTGCTTCTTGCCTTTCCATCCATTGGTATTAGTTTTGCCTCTTTGATTATATCAGGCTTTAGTATTCTCAGTTATCACTTTGAAAAGTAACTGGTCTCATTATAGCTGTTGCCCACTAAGTCACTTTTCCCTGAAAACACACAAAGGCCACTATGAGAATGTTTGGGGGTAGGAGTTCTTAGACCATTTTACACCAAACCATCCACTTTACTCTTCACCATTTTCCTCTTTGAGGTGAAAAGTTTCTTTCAGTCCCATTCAATCGTGCAAGTGGCATTTCCCTATAGAAAGAAGTCTCGGGGCGCCTGGGTGGCTCAGTCGGTTGAGCATCCGACTTCAGCTCAGGTCACGATCTCACCGTCTGTGAGTTCGAGCCCCGCGTCGGGCTCTGTGCTGACAGCTCAGAGCCTGGAGCCTGCTTCCGATCCTGTGTCTCCCTCTCTCTCTGCCCCTCCCCCGTTCATGCTCTGTCTCTCTCTGTCTCAAAAATAAATAAACGTTAAAAAAAAAAAATGAGAAAGAAGTCTCTATCCGGTAAAGTATACTTCCTATTAGCATTTCATTACCTATATCTTATTCATGACTGTCTTGAGGGGACATAGAAATCGTAAGTATTTGTTGAAGGAATAGACAGGTAAAGGGATGGATAAATATCTTATAGTGGTGATTCAGCTTCTTAATTTTTGTCCCTTACTAGATTGTAAATTCTTTATAGATAAAGGTTTCGCTTTGGACACCTTTGTGTCACTTGTCACCCCAAGCAGTGTCTTGCATGGATCAAGTGCAGCAAATAATTTGTTGGATTAGTTGCTAAGTGTGCACCTGGCACCTTGTGAGGTCCGAATGAATGAGCAGACCCAATCTTTGGAGAGTTCACCGTCCCATTTTCAGTTCCGCTTTGCAATGCAAGATGGAAATGTTTTGCTAATGCAAAAATGTAGTATGAATCTGGATCATACTACATTTTTAAGGCCTTGATCCAACATTTTCATCTCCCTATAATTTTAGCTTTTGTGTCTCAGGACTATTAGAAGGCGTGATTTCAAGAGTTGTTTCTACCACGTATTAGATGAGTGATTTGAACAACTAACTTAACCCCTGAGTCTTTTCTCATCCATTGAGAGGTAATGATCATACAGGAAGGCATGTGAGCTCCTTCTAAGTATGTAAAATGTAATATACATTACATTGTAATATATACATTACATTGTAATATACATATACAGGTATGTGTAATATACATTACATTGTATATTACATATGCCTATATGTAATATATGTATATATGTAATATATATATGTAATATATGTAATATACAGGTATATGTAATATACATATACAGGGAAATGTAATAT
>NW_026057580.1:89693731-89730007 GCF_023721935.1 Panthera uncia
GTAATATACAGGTATATGTAATATACATATACAGGGAAATGTAATATACATTACACTGTAATATACATATACAGGTACACCTCAGAGATATTGTGGGTTCAGTTCCAGACCTTGGCAATAAAGGGAATGTCGCGATAAAGCGAGTCAAATGAATTTCTTTGGTTGTCAAATGCATACAAAAGCTATGTTTACCCTATAGTGTAGCCTAAGTGGGAAGTAGCATTATGTCTAAAAAATTGAACATACCTTTTTAAAAGTATGCTTTTAGTGCTAAAACATGCTAACCAGTATCTGAGCTTTCGGCTAGTTGTAATCCCAGATCCCAGATCACCATGACAAGTATAGCAATACGAAAAAGTCTGAAGTGTTAAGAGAATTACCAAGATGTGACACAGAGACACGACGTGAACAGATGCTGTTGGACCGGTGGCACCGACAGACTTGCTCAGGACAGGGCTGCCACACCACAAACCTTCAATTTATTAACAAAACCAAACAAAACAAAAACGCGGTACCTGCAAAGCGCAATTCGACAAAGTGTAATAAAATGAGGAACGCCTGTTATGAAGGTCATTAATTTTGCAGTATTTCAGTTTGCTTTTCAAAAGTGAAATTGGCTATCAGAAGAGGCAAGAAACTTTCAGTCACTAGGGTTGCTTCAGAGAAAGTTGTAGGCACTTGGCAAATAGGGGCAGAGAGAAGTCAAGATCTTTATGATACTGTTTAGTTCTGACATACCCTAATCCCACATATAACTTGTACACATGCTAATAAAGTTAAACTATGTGCTTGGGCTATTTTACACTTCAGCTCTGACAGGTCAACTCACTAATTATTTTCCTCCTAATTGTGGAATAAGAGATACTGGCTTGGAAGCAGTTCAAGTAGGAAAAGTCCCAGGGATTTTAGTTTACTGTAAGCCTTATAGGAGTACTCTCATTCAGTTTTTTCTGGACTAGTTAAATGAGGCTGTGTCATTATAAACATCGAGGCCAGAGCAAGAAAGGCGATACACTGCTCTTTGTCCTGTTAAACTGAACATGGAATATTGGTTCTAGACTTGTTCTTTTGATTTTAACAGCGGTAGCAGCAAATGAGGAAACACCCAAACCACAGCAGATAGAATGGGGAAAGAGATGATGATTGTCAGTCCTAGGTATCAATTTGGCTACACCATTTTACCTGCTTATTAAATTAAACAAACACTGATCTATGTGTTGCTGTGAAGGAATTTCATAGACGTGTTCAAGCTCTACAATTGGTTTACCATAACTGAAAGAGTTTATGTTTGACAATCTGGGTTGACCTCATCCAGTTGGCTGAAAGGCTTTAAGAACAACCCTGAGGTCTCCTTGCGAAAGCAGAAATTCTGCCGCAAGATTGCGGGATCAGCCTTTTGGGCTACCCTGTACATTTTGGACTTGCCTTTCCTACAGTCACACGAGCCAAAGCATTCCAATAACTTTTTTTTTTAAATTTTTTTTAATGTTCATTTATTTTTGAGACAGAGAGAGACAGAGCATGAACAGGGGAGGGGCAGAGAGAGAGGGAGACACAGAATCCGAAACAGGCCCCAGGCTCCGAGCTGTCAGCACAGAGCCCGACGCGGGGCTCGAACTCACGGACCGTGAGATCATGACCTGAGCCGAAGTCGGATGCTTAACCGACCGAGCCACCCAGGCGCCCCAACCAGTAACTTTCTTTATATCCCCTGCTGGTTCTGTTCCTCTGGAGAAATGTGGCTGATGTAGGGATCAAGTAAGAAAGATGGAAGTGAAAACTCAGGAAGGCCATCACAACAGTTTTCCAGTATTTAAATAGCTATTGCGTGAGCGGTGAATTAATGGATGAAGTGATAGCAAGGCATCTCTGGGCTTCCCATATACCAAAAGTTAAATGGGGCCTTCTTTTAGCGAAGGCAGCTGCCCTTCAATAGGCGCATCAAAGAGAAAATCTGACCAACCTTTCACTCCCTAAAATGAAGTGCCAAAATAATGCATTTTTTAGTACTAGACATTAAATGAGTCACTTCCTTAGAGCTCTTTAAAATGTTATTTGCTCTTATACAGAGCCTCACTGCAGCTCATATAAATGATATTTCCACTTTGTGGACCGTTAGACTAAGCCGGAAGCCCCCAGATACATATTCATTCACCGAGCAAAGCTACTCACATGGTTCTCATTTCGTAGAAGACAAAGCTGATGCTTTTTTGAAGTCATCCGGCCACATCAGGACTTGGATAAGACTAGAGAGTTTATAAACTTTCAACCGGTGTTTCCCCTTCCACGCAAGGCATCCTCTCTCAGCCACATGGCTTTAGCCTTGTACAAGTTTTGCAAATTTTTCGGTGTGATTTTAGCGGACAAAACACATTCTATGCTTTTTAAGCATAAACTCAAGAACTGAATTCTTAAAAAGGCAAACTTTGACATGCACAAGTGGCGTTATCATTTTGTGATGCCTAATGCTACTGTTGACATCTCCCAAAGCTATTGAGCGAATCTTACGAAAATAACTTCAAAGCTAGGAGGTGCCTTCAAAATCAGCCAGCTATGCCTTTGAAATGCATACTTAGAGTGTGTCCTATGCACCCAACTCTGGATGCTGTCATGCAGGCACGGGCTTGTGGAGGGCTCCTCCCTTGAATTTTCCCTTTCCTGGTATACACTTCATGCAATTGCTTGCTATAATTATTTTTTCTAGACTTCAGCAACTTTAGCTGAAATATGGAGCCAATATAAAATATCATCACAACATAATAATTATCCCTTACGACTGGCGATGAGTATAACGGATTTCTTCATTTAAAACGAGGCACCTTTTAACTCTAATCATTAGTTCTTAGATAGAAATTATGCCTGTTTTAGGTCCCTCTGTCTAGTTATCTTGAAGGATATTGTATGTGTTCAGGTACCAGTTAACGTAATTTTGTTTCTGCTTTCTTTTATTTCATTAAATTATATACAATTATATTAATTGAGAAGGATGTAGGCTTTGAAATATTTTAAAAATGTATTTCTAAAAGAGGAAAGGTATTATTTCATATTAATCTGAAGAGAACCAATAAATCTTAGAACTGAATAGATTTTCCGGTCCTAAAATTGCCGTGGTGCTCTTCGTCATTTGCTCTTTCTCGTTTTCCTGGAAATGGAGAAATTTTTAATAAACATATTTAAGAGGGGTGCCTGGGTGGCTTAGTGAGTTAAAGCACCTTGCTCTTGATTTCAGCTCACAGTTCATGAGATCAAGCCCCGAATTAGGCTCTGCACTGATAGCATGGGGCCTGCTTGGGACTCTCTCTCTCCCTCTCTCTCTGCCCCTCCTCTATACACACACTCTCTCTCTTTCTCTCTCTCTCTCAAAATAAATACATAAAAGTTTTAAAATTTTTTTTTAAATATTCAAGAATTTCCAGAGCTGGCATGTTGTGAAAAATATATATATATATATATTTTAGTTCTTGATTAGAAGAAAATTGAATCACTTGGAATTTAAAGTTACTCTCAAATTCAAGCTCGATTGATATTAATCGTCCAGTTAACCTAGGCTTTCAGACCTTATTTCAGCGTTCTATCTATAACAGCCTGGCAAAAACGGTCTATCTCAGAATGGTTGTTTAAATGATTGATTGGGGTTACAGTATATAAAAAGGCAAACGGAAAAAAATATGATCCGTTCTTTCAAAAGTACACCAAAGGCAATTTTCATAGAATTTCTTGATTTCCTCTCAAAGACTAGAAGATTTCTGAGGGGGAAAAAAGTGCGTCTTATCTCTTCTCGCAGATTGGTCATTGGAACCGGGGTCACTTGGGTCACCCCTAGACAAGACTGTGAGTAGGGATTTGTCTTGGAGACATGTGTAGATTTCTATGATAGCACCTCAGGCTTCCTGAGCCCCCAGCCAAGTCATCAGACTCCCCCCCACGCTGCCAGGGGCTCAAGCTCCCAACTCCAACCGTGCCTCCCAGTAGTGCCCTGGGGTCCCCCCTGGGAGGACCATCACTGGAAGAGGGCTTGGGGCCATTGCTACAGGAGACCCCAGGTGGGAGCTGGGAGCATGGTCTAAAGGGGACATGGTCTGTAGGTGGACAGTACTCTGATGGGTTGGGACCAGGCTCCACACACTTTTCTCCCAGCGAGGCCAGAACACCAATGGCAGAGGCATTGCATAAACGGGGCCCAGAGGGGCTCCTATTGCCCCTGCCCTGGGGTCAGCACCATCGCCTGGGCTCCCTCCTACCTCATAGGTGGCCTTCCACGAGGCAGTGGTTCTCAAGCTTGTATCAGAATCACACGAGGCCATGTTAAAACTCAGATCTCTGGACCCCATTTCCTGAGTTTCTGATTCAGTAGTTTCAGGGTGGTAACCAGGATTTGCTATTCTATCAAGTTCCTGGGTGAAGCTGATGTTGCTGTTCCAGGGACCCCACTTTGAGAATCACTGCCCCAGGCCTTGCACAGTTCATGCTTTTCCCCCTCAGCATCCTTCCCCTCCCCCTTCAAATCACAGAGGGGTTTCTGAAGCCCGGATATCCTCTCTTTCCTCCAGTTAATGGTAATAGCCAAATTACATCTCATGCATGAGCTTGCGAGTGGGGTAGGGGCAGAAAGGGAGAGAGAGAATCCCAAGCAGTGCAGATCCCGACACGGGGCTCAAAATCAGGAACCATGAGATCATGACTGGAGTCAAAATCAAGAGGCATATGGCCCTGATGCTTGAACCAACTGAGCCACTCAGATGCCCCATGCTTGAACATTTTCGATGGCTATTATTTGTTAGGTGCTTGTGGAAGCACACACGCAAAATAGAAAAGTAAAATGGGAGACAATTAACTTTACTAAAGGCCAGTAATCTTTTTGAAAGTGATATAGAGACAAAATCTGCTGAAAAATAAATATCAGAAGCAGGGCATTCGGATTGACTGAGAGAAAGGAGCTACTAAAGCATTTGCCTTCCAAAGCAGACTGCCCGTTTCACCTGTAATGCTCTTAGAATGCGGGTGCCGCCCACTTTTCCTGATTCCGGATTGACTCTAACGGATAAAATAGTACGCAAGGTGAACCAAGGCAAAAGGTTTCGCGGAGTGTCTTCAGATCATACAGGCCGAAAACTGGCCGGCAAGAGACAACATTTGACCCAGACTAGAAGGTCAGAGGTTAACAGGGCCCAAGGGATCATTTGGAGCCTTCTGACAGCTGGGGAAAATGAACATTGATTAAGCTAAACAGCTTGCCCGAGTTCCAACAGGCACACGTTGGTCATATGACACGGTGGTTTGGCATCTGACAGGCTGGAATTTGGATTCCAGCTGGAATACTCGTTGTGACCTTCCTCATGTTACTAACTCCCCGGGCCTTGACATCCTCCTTTACCAAATGGGAATATTCTAGTAATTGACTGGGAGGCTGCAAGGACCAAACAACATATGTGACCGTTAATATGCACCTAATTAATCTTAGATTTTACTCCCGTCCTTTCATTCAGATTGAGAATCAGAACCAAGAAGTCTGGCCTTCTCGGCTTGTGCTTTCTTACATGTGCAACCTCTCCTCCACCAGGGTGATCTTACTCTCGTCTTTTCCCTAATCATCGTCACATTCATCATCACTCTCAGATGTCTACCTGTAGGACAGAATAGTCATTGTGAGGATTAATAAAGATAATGTTTGTGAAAACACCAGGTTTACGCGAATGTACATTATTATTAAAGGCTACACTGATTTGCCACAAGGCCATCCTATTGGCTACCAAATATCCTAAAATCCAAATGATGTACTGAGAAGTTGTTTTGCTTTGCTTTAATTGGATTTTGGGTGCCACGTATTATCATTGACTATGTAAAATGCGATCATTTATGAATGATGTAATAACCGAGGTTACAGAGTCTGAGTCTCATGGTTCCCCATTCTAGATTCACAAATATTTCACAAATGAGTCCTCAAATAAGGACTCATTTTAGTAAAAACAACGTCAAATTTCTACCACCGATTCCAACAGCAATGGCCCAATACCCTAGAAGAAGCTTTCTGTTGTTGAAGGCCTATTGTATCCCCGACACTGTGCAATTATTGCCCCTTATAGATGAAAAATACTGAGGCTTGGAAAAGTTGCTTGACTTGCCTAAAGTCACACGGCAAGTAAGATCCAGAATCCAGGTCTGACTCCTCTCAGAGTTCTACCTACTACCTCCCATTGTCGCTCCACGGAATGTGCCGGGCTCAACAACAAATATACAAACACGTATCCCGGCATCCCATAACCGCACTTGAGTAATTATTTCTAACAAAATTTCTTTGAGCTTGGGAATAAACAGAAACACCATTCACAGATACAAGCACAATACAAGGTATTTGGGAGAGGAGGTTATTTGTTCTAGGCATCTGCCACACTCTGCTCCTTCTGAGGAAAACACACACACACACACACACACACACACACACTAAAATGACTTTGTCATATTGGCCACAACCCACTGAAATACAAGTAGGCATTTGGCATGCGGGCAGGCTGCTATGGGCTGCTGTTGCCCTATGGGAGGGGCTAGTATGAGAATTCTTTCCCTACTTAATCTTCAGTAGCAATCTGACAACCGTTTCATTGTAAGCCCTTCAGAGAGAACCCTTGGTCAGGAGCAAGGTGAAGGCTGAGATGAACGTGAAGAATTGGCAAGCATTTCAAGGGACAGTGTAGAGATGAGTTTGGTTGAAGCCAAAAACCCCTATGGGAGAGAAACAGAAAGCACAGCTTCAGAGAAGTTTGAAACTAAGCATCATTTCTAGGTGTAAAACATCGTTTCCATGAAATCAAGTTTTCTAATTGGCAAAGAGGTGTTCCCACACCATTTTGTGATGACAAATGGGTTTGTTCATCCTCAAAGGCCCGTTAACAAAAAGGTGAATGGATATGCAGGGTTGCCATGGGGGACCCTCTATGAAGACTTGCTCTCAACCAGAAGCCAGCCCAAACAAAATAATCCATAAAATTACAAATGTGGTATTGGGAGTCCTAACTACCAGAACAGCTTGGTATCCTAATAATGTTCCTCTGTGTTATGTTTTCTCTACTTTTAATCATCTTCCGTGGTCTATGTCTCATCATCAAGGAAGATCGAGTTAACACTAGAAAATGTTCATAAGCAGGAAACCACACTTTATTCCATCACTCAGAAACCATCACTCAGAGTAGTCAGTGTCAGTTATAGCAACAGATGTTAAAACGCACATAGTCACTACAAAGGCTCTTTTTAATGCCAGTTTAATTTAAACCTTAACCTCCGATTTTTTCCACAGATACAATCAGAAACCACAAGGACCCTCTTGTCCCAATGCTCCTGCCACACACTGCAATAAAAGTTCTTGTTTTGGAAACAGAGAAACCTTCTGAATCAGCAGTCATGGGCCACTCCGTTTGCCACGGTCATACCACATGTTCAGTGCGTCAGCCTTCTTAGGGTCCAGGCAAGAACCTGTCCCCATCCACTACCCGTTATTTTCACTGTGGAATCTTGGCTGCACATTTCAGATGGCAAGTAGGTAGTATACTAAAAATTGCAACCGCTTTTTTAAAAAAAACCCTTTAGAGAACGGCAAAGAATTTAAACAATATAGTGAGGTTGAGCTAGTGTTTGTTCTCTTCCGTTGGGACGATCAGCAGATGTATAACTGAACAAACATTCACTATGCAGGAAGGGTGTAGTCGAAAAGAGCGCGGGTCAATAGAAATAAAATGTGAACCACACATGTAATTTTAAATGCTCCACTAACCTCAGACGGAATTACTTACAAATACAATTTATCGAACCCAACACATCCAAAATACTATTCCTTCAAAATGCAATCAACATAAAATTATCAACGAGGTGTTTCTTTTTTTTTTTTTTTTTGTACTAAATCTTTAAAGTCCTGCATGCACTTCACACTTCCAGCACATTTCCATTCAGAATAGTCACATTTCAGGGGCTCAACTGCCACGCGTAGGTAGGGGCTACTGTGTTGGACCCTGTAGTCCAGTATTTGGAAGGCACAAAAGCATATATGACTGCAGTAAAAGCCCTATTTGGTTTAGGGAGAGAAGGAAATTTTCCATGGAGAAGACGGCATTTGAAACTGGTTTTCTGGGGGCGCCTGGGTGGCTCAGTCGGTTAAGCGGCCGGCTTCGGCTCAGGTCACGATCTCGCGGTCCGTGAGTTCGAGCCCCGAGTCGGGCTCTGTGCTGACAGCTCAGAGCCTGGAGCCTGTTTCGGATTCTGTGTCTCCCTCTCTCTAACCCTCCCCCGTTCATGCTCTGTCTCTCTCTGTCTCAAAAATAAATAAACGTTAAAAAAAAAAAAAAGAAACTGGTTTTCTGAATAATAGTTATAAGTCAGAGAGATAGAGTGTAGTTCACGCTGAGGAATCTGTAGAAGTAACAACTTGGGGGAGAGAAATGGCAGGGAACTGCCACTCTGTTAAACAGAGTTTCTCGTCATGCTTAGGGTAAGAGCGTGATTCCTTAAGGAGGAACATGAGTTCCTACTGAGGTGTTTGTTTGTTTCCTTTCACTTTACTCTCAAACTTACCCCCGAATTCAGTCTCTCTGCTCCAGCCTCGCCGTCTAGATGCTGTCTCATAAACTCCCCACCTCTTCCCATTCAGCTCTTTGCATAAGCAGAACTTTGCCTGGGACTTCTCTGGTTTGCCTCATCGTTGCTTCTAGCACACAGTATGGTGCTCAGCAGACAGTCCTCAGTAAATACATCTGAACGAACAAATAGATGATTGCAGAGGACATGCAGGGAAGAAGACGGGAAGGCAGGAAAGGTCCGACTGGGGTTCTGCTGCTGAGAACCTTAGGCGCTAGCTTATGGGTTTGCAATGAATTCTGTGAGCAAGCCAGTCCCACACCTGTCACTTGCATATTCAATGCTGATCTGCAGCTCAGCCATATGTGGGATGGCTTGGAGTGAGGCGAGACAGGTAGTGGAAAGCCCTGTTAGGAACCTTTTGAGGGAGTCCAGATGAGCTACAGAAAAGTGGGAGGCGGTGGGGGGGGGGGGGAAGGAGATGACAAGAATATAAAATGCATTGAAATTATGAAAGAAGTGGCTTTAAAAAGTTTTTAGCACTAGGTATAGCTGACCTCATACGTGAAACTGGCCATGTATTCGGTCAAGGGTTCTGATTTAGCAGTCACTTACATATTTCCATGTTCTAAGAATCTTAGAAGTATTACCAATACATCTTCACGATGATCAAAATGCCAAATGTTTCCCATCTGAAAGAATACAAGAAGACCTAGACAGGGAAATTAAATGATAGCACCATGGCCACAAAGCTCATTCTCTGAGTCATATGTTGTCTCCCAAATTAGATAACTTGTGTTTTTCTAGGCGGTGTTTTCAGCTAAGCTTCGTGTTTTCTGTCTGAATGTCTCAGAAGAAGGTGAGAATAAGGAGGTAATATTTTTAATTTTTGAAGAATTAGCGCTGGCAATTTATACTATATATAGACAATATAAGATGGCTCATAACTTGCCAGTTTCTGATAAGCTGTAAAAGTCTTTCCATTTCATTGGGGAAGATTTGTAAATGTTTAAGATCGTAAATAGTTACAACTAACTAAGATAACACTGTAAAGGAGTCTTAGACTCAAAATTTCACGAGGTTTTGCTGCTCATACTGTCCCTAAATGGTGGAAACTTTAGATTAAAGGTACACAAACGTTTTCGAAGATGTATGTTTATTTACTGGCCAAGCTACTATTAAAGAAAAGAAAAACCAGCTAGGCTGTAAGGTTGACATTACAAAGTCAAAACAGCCTTGATAAGATAGAAGCTTCACTTTAAAACCATTTGTTTTTGTAATGGATATATCAAACTTTGATATCAAACCTGTAAACCTCAAGATTTGATAATGTTTACTTTATTTTTTTTTAATTTTTTTTTTAACATTTATTTATTTTTGAGACAGAGAGAGACAGAGCATGAACGGGGGAGGGTCAGAGAGAGAGGGAGACACAGAATCTGAAACAGGCTCCAGGCTCTGAGCTGTCAGCGCAGAGCCCGACGTGGGGCTCGAACTCATGGACCGTGAGATCATGACCTGAGCCGAAGTCGGACGCTTAACAGACTGAGCCACCCAGGCGCCCCGATAATGTTTACTTTAACAAAAACTTGCATCTTAATATCAAAATATCAGAAGTCAGATCGCTTTCTAAAAGGTTACAATTGGGCTTGGAATCCACACGGATTATTTTTTGTGAGTTATGAAAAGTAAACAGTATAAAACCATACCCAAGGAAGCATCGATATTAAGGTGATTTATCGAGACGTCGGAGACATAACTCAGATGTAATTATCTGATTTTCAAAAACTAGTCATCTTTACTTCCTCAAATGGTCTCATAATTCTTTGATGACGCACAGCAGAGAAGCGTTTATGTCAAACTGAAATGTGGACAAGGAAAGACAAATGGTAGGTCTGAATAACAATTTGAGATGCCAGTATTCCTCTTGAGGATTTCTTATTGACTGCACTGGAGGAATAAAGGCATCCAGTTCTTGGGAATTTAGCAGTACACATTTCAAAAGCTCTACTTTTGAACCCACCGGTAATCAGAAGGAAGGTTTAGGTCTTTCTGAATCTTCATGGAACTCAGGTCCTGAACAAAAACAAGCAAGAAATCCGATAGCGGTGAATCCTATCCTGGTCTCCTATCTCACAACCCCCCCTCACCCCCTTCTTATCTATATTTTTCTTTAGCCATTTCCCATCTAATAAAGTGTGTTTTACTTTTTTTTATTGTGAGAAACCATGCATGATATCATACCATTTTAATCATGATTAAATGTGCAACATTTGTACATTCACGTTCGGGTACAACCATCACCAGCATCCATCTCCAGAACCTTTGCATCTTTACAAACAGAAACTCCCACCAATTAAACAGTGACTCCTCATTCCCCTCTCCCTCAGCCCCAGCTCCTGGAAACCAGCACTCTTCTGTCTGTCTCTACGAATTTGACTTCTCAAGGTACCTTGTGTAAGTGGAATTAAGACCTTATTTTGAGAGCTACGATGAACTACTGAAATGTGTTAAGCACGGGGATATCATGCTCCAACTTGTGTTTCAGAAAGCTCTTCTAGACGGCAGTTTGGAGGGCTCTGTGGCATAAGATTGGCAGCAGAAGGCCAGCTAGGAGGTGGTGGCCGTTCTCCAGGGAAGACTAAAGGTGACCTGAACTAGAGAAATGGCAGTGCATACTGTCAGTGAATGAATGGAAATGGGAACCAGAAGCTATTTAGAAGGTGGGCTTGACATAAGAAGATGCCCTTCTACTCCTAGACTGAAGAATCTGAGAATGCTAGCACGAAAACAAAACTCCATCCCAAGTCTCTGACGTTTCCTATGGTAATAGACAGTGAGTTTGGAATGGCCCAGTGAAAAACCATAGCAGTTGCCAGAGAAGTGATGTGATGTAATGGAAAGAGAAGCTCAAATGTTGTCAGCTGTCGTGGGCCTTCTTATCTGCGTGACCACGGAAAGTTACTTAACCTGTCTGACGCTCAGCATCCTTGTTGGTAAACCAAAGCTACGGATACCTGAATTCCTGAGTTGGGAGACACGAGGGAGAGAAACCATCATTGGACAATTTTCCAAATGAAAGGCTCTGAAAATGCTACTTGTGCGAGTATATTATGACCACGCAAAGGGAGAGTACTATGAGTCAGTATTTACTGAAAGTTGAAGAGGCATTTGAAGAAAGAAGTCTATGCAAATTATAGTACCTGGATAAGCTCTATGGGTCACGTGGAACTGACAGCTAGGTACAGAAACATGTAGAATTTAGCTAAGTGTGGGGTAAGGATGAGGAGTGAACAAAGGAGGAACTATCAGGTGGAAGAACAGTAAAAGTGATGAGATGGGGCCCAGTTCATTCTTGAGCAACTAGAGGTGGAGAGTTATGCCAAGGAGCGTAAGGGATAAGGTCAAATATGCTGGATGTATCCAGAATAGGGAGGACTTTCAAAATCCAAAGTGGTCGGTTGGCAAACAGTAAAGTTCATAAAAAGTATGGCCCCTAACATTATTATTATACTTTGGTTTAGTAAATCACTTAAAAAAGATCCCCAATCTGGAAAAAAAAAAAAAAAAAAAGATTCCCAGTCTGGAAATACTCAATGTTTGAATACGTCTGTTTATTTTTGTTTCAAAGAAAGAATTAGGCCATTTCCTTCTGACAAGGTTTGGGGTGACTTTTCCAATCTCTGTGACGTTTTTGCCCTAAGGTAGATGGGGATGAATAATATAATTTAAACTGAAGCATATTAGCATCCGCTATTTTCTTTTTTTTTTTTTAATGTTTTATTTATTTTTGACAGAGAGAGAGACAGAGCATGAGTGGAGAGAGGCAGAGAGAGAGGGAGACACAGAATCCGAAGCAGGCTTCAGGCTCTGAGCTGTCAGCACAGAGCCCGATGTGGGGCTCGAACTCACAGACTGTGAGATCATGACCTGAGCCGAAGTTGGACGCTCAACCAACTGAGCCACCCAGGTGCCCCAGCATCCGCTATTTTCAAGACAGCCCCAAATACCACGATTCTTCACAAAATAAAATGCTTCAATTCCAAAAAAAAAAAAAAGAAGAAAAGAAAAAGAAAGAAAGAAAAGAAAAGAAAGAGAGGAGAAAAACAAAAGAGTAGAAATCTGAAAGTAAAAAAGCGTATTGCCATAAAGAAGGAACTTGGCTTCTAAGGTCAAGTTTGCCACTTCTCTATATGGCTCTGGAGAGGTTCCTTCTTTTACTGCCTTGTTTCCTCAAGAAAACTTACTACTATGGGAAAGTTGTTAATCTGTCGAAAAGCGCTGTGATTTCTTTATGGGAAAGTTAAGGAGGAGAAAGGCAGGGAAAAGTAGATGTAGAGACAAGAGTAAAGAAGCCTTATTAAAGGTCCTGAAGATAAAAAGAAATCTATTTTAGAAGTAAATTCAATCGGATGTGTTAATGGATTGCATTGATGTTGGAAGAAAAGAAGGAGGAATAATAATTTCTGGCTCTAACAGAGCAGTAGATGGCAGTTTCATTCATTGAAATGGGGAAAATAGGGAAGGGACCGAATTAGGTAGGAAGGAAAATTAAGAGTTCAGTGTGGGATAGGATTAATTTAAGGTGTCCATGAGACATTTCAACAGGAATGTCAGGTAGACAAATGGGAACAGAGATCTGATATTCAGTGAATGGATCATTTAGGAAAGATAAACAGATTGCATTTAAAGCCTGGGAATGAATGAACTTAGTGTGTTGCTGGGGAGGGGAAGGGAAAGGGAAGAATGTGTGGGGAGGTGAGGAAGCTGGAGAACCAGAGTGAGAGGGAAAAAGAGAGAAAAAGGTGGTAAGAGGGAGAGCGGCCAGTTAACCAAGGTTGGAGGCTGAGCCACTCCCACATTAGAAGAAGGATAGAACAGGAAGAGGCTGAAAGGAAAGAGGAAAACCTAAATGCTGCTGAGTCACAGAAGCCAGGACTGAGTTCTCCTGGAGGGGGTGGGCCTCAGGGAGGCAGGCCCAGAAAGGGAAGAAAGCAAGCTAATGATAGATAAGTGTCCACATGACAAAGGAAATGCCTATGAAAGAGCTTGATCTTAGAGTTAAAGAAAACCTAGGGACAGTATGCCTTGCCACGCAAGTTTCTGAGTCTTTAGTAAGAAATATTTTTATGAAAGTGGAGTAATAAAAAGATTATTTAAAGACTATTTCAGAGTGTTCATGAGTGACAGGGGTTGTGCTTCTGAATATTCAGATGGATTTCAGGTCTTGACTGGGTGGTGCACAAATTAGGAAACAAGGCTTGGCATTACGTTCAGATAGAATCTCATCAGTAACTGATCATATGCTGGACATAAGGGTTTGGGTTTCTGCTTCTCCCTCAGGGCTTTATGTACCTGGAACCAAAACAACGACGACGACGACAACAACAACAACAACAACTACTACTACAAAGTAATTTGGCATCGTTCGATTTATTAAGATCCTGTACAATCCTTCATTTCGGCAATGAAGCCGGACCATTGCCGTCGCTCAGGGACAAGTATCAACAGAAGAAGAATTATGTTCTCTAGCTCCTAAGTCTCCGGAAACCGCTAAATAACTCAATAAAAGTGTAAGCCTGCTGACCGTGAAGAGGTCTTTTGAGAAATCACCTTTAAACGATAAAATCCAAAAGCAAAGAGTTTAATAGCAGCACATCTACAACTAGACTCATGAGTAAAATCACGACCAAGACCATAGCAAAAAGTGTACAATCGCAGACGAAAAAGCTAAGCCATAATTTTGAGGCGGCCTTGATAACACCTTACATGTTTTGGGTGCTAAATATGTTCCGGATACTAGGGCTAAATGCTTTACACACATTCTGTCATTTAATCCTCTCAACAGTTCTATGAGTTATGCGTTGTTATTAAACCCATTTTGCAGATAAGCCAATATACTCAGACCATTAAATAGCTTGCGCAATGTTACAGAGCTTGTCCGTAATGTAGGTAAGAGTCCAACTGGGTTTGTCTGATCCCACATTAGAAGTTCTTAACATCTTTCTCCTATAAGGGTTTGGGTGTTTCTACTTTTTGAATGTAACTGAAAATGTTTGGATTATAAAAGGTTAGAGATAAATTCACTACAGCTGGGTACATTTTGGAAAATTATGCTATGTTTTAGTGGAACCAATAGAAACATTCTATAATTTCATTTTCCCACTCTTCTCATTGAGAGGCAAAGTTTATTTCTTCTCTTGAATGTGAACTGGCCCCGTGATTTTCTTGAGGAATCAAATGCAGTGAAAACGACACTGTATAATTTCCAACACAGAGCCTTATAAGATGTGCGCCTTCCACCCCTCTCCTGAAGCACATCGTCTTGAAAGCCAGTAGCCTTCTATATCCGACTATCTTAAGACCGTGATGCTGTGAAGGAGCCCAAGCTACGTGGAGAAAGAAAGAGGCCAAAAGGGGAGAAATGAGGCTCCAGATATCAGAGTGAAGCTTTCTGGGACTCACGGGCCTGGCCTAGCCACCTGCTGAGCGCAGCTGAGAAATAAGCCAGCCAACGACATGGAACGGGACCATCCTGATGAGTCAACCTGAATTCCTAATTTATAGAAGCATGAGAAAAACAAACTGATTGGTCTTTTAAAAATTTTTTTACATTTTTTTTATTTTTGAGGGACAGAATGATACAGTGCATGAGTCAGGGAGGGGCAGAAAAAGAAGGAGACACAGAATCCCAAGCAGGGTCCAGGCTCTGAGCTGTCAGCACAGGGCCTGACGTGGGGCTCGAACCCATGAACCATGAGATCATGACCTGAGCTGAAATCAGACGCTCCACGGACTGAGCCACCCAGGCGCCCTGACAAACTGTTTTGATCTCTAAGTTTTGGTTATCTTGTAATGCAACAATAGATACTATAATTCTGGTACACGTAGACAAAATTTGGAATATTGTATTTTAATGGGACAAACAGAAAACATTCCTAGAGTTTACTTTGAGTCCAAGTTGCCTATGTTTTATACCTGAGATAATAAACCTACAGTTTAAAAGTTAGCTCTGTCTGACTCAGTTGTCAATTGCATCTGGTCTGAGGCAAGTATTTTCAAGACGAAAAGCTAGTAAAGAAGAGCTTCATATTTTAGAACTAGATTTCTTCTGTGTTTGCTGTTTCATCACCATAGCAATACATTCGTATAATACGCTGTCTGACTTTTGAAAACATCTGAGGCAGTTTACAATGAGATACACATAACAAGAGAGTTAAAATAAAAATACAAGATTAAAACCAAATTTAGCAACTGAGAAGTTATTTCTAAAGCTCTGTCTAATTTGTTCATGGAAATATACCTTTAAATTTAGCTTTGCGTTTCCTGGCAACTGAGGCAAACCTGTGGGATTCTACCATGCCGAATGTGATTTCTTTTAGAAAAGAAAAATCTTTAACCTACTGCGAAATTTTAAGAGCAATTTCTCATGTGGACCTCCTCACAGGGAGTAGTAAATGATAAAAGAGGCAATGACTTCAAAAACAATGCTGTTTGGAATATAAATGTGTCTCAGATTTGAAGTCTTAGCATCTGCCTCTTTTTAAAACAAAACAAAACACAACGGAATAGAATTTAAAGGACTTGTGGGTTTTTAGTGTTAACACCTCTCTTCTCTCCCCCCCTTACATCAGAATTTCATAATTGCCTTTTGCTTTCAATAGGGATACATTGATACCCTCCAGGTGCAAAGCTCAGAGGAGGATCTATTTATGAGCAAGGGAGGGCACACACCCCTTCCCTCAAAGAGATCATGGTGTAGGAGGATATTAATTAATGTTAGGGACATTAAAAAAATTAATGTTCATTTATTTATTGTGTGAGAGAGAGAGAGAAAGAAAGAGAGAGAGAGAGAGAGAGGGAAAACGCAAGTAGGGTAAGGACAGAGAGAGAAAGAGGGAGACAGAGAATCCCAAATAGGTTCCACGCCATCAGCAGAGAGCCAGATGTGGGGCTCAAACTCACAAGCTGTGAGATCATGACCTGAGCCGAAGCGACTCAGCCACCCAGGCACCTCTATGTTCCAGACATTTGTTCAATGTGTGATTACAGATTGACAGGTGCCATTAAAAAAAAAAAAAAAAAAAAGGACTGGGAATTCCAACTGGGAATTCACGTTGGCTGTTGGTGACGAGAAATCACCTCCCCTCCCCCCCGCAAAAAGGGTGAGTTTCAACATTTAGTCTGAACCCGCTGTTTCAGGGATAATAATTTTAGGAAGGGAAGCATTGTTAGAAATAATCACGGCTCTGAGTTTTGGAAACGAATTAAATGTATAATGCAAGTGCTACTTGTCAAGATAAGAGACGAAAAAAAATGACACATTCTGAAATTCCATCTGATTGAGATTAAGTCTGAACAGTTACTCTCAAAGGCCTGATTTGAAGCATTCATTTCATGCTAGAAGACTAATTATTAGAAATGGCTACCCCAGCTTAGTAGCTGTGGTGTGAGACTGTGGGCCTTTCACAGAAAAGTTGACTAAGAGACAAAACCATTAGAAATAACTGTTTTGCCAAAGCTGATAACTAAGGCCCTGTATACAGGAAGTGCCAGGTCCTAGGTCTTATGTAACATTTCATCTTGGAGCTCAAGTGGATGAAAGAGAAAGCAGTTATATCGATATTCTTTGGAGAAATTCATTTACACATGGTTATTATGAGTTGTAAGCTCTTAAATGCTATATTAGACATTCTATCAGCCATCTAGCGCCTCAAGCTTTATTACGTAAAAACTCAGCAGCAATTTTTCCCCAGTTCTACCCACATTGCCAGCTTTAGGACCATTTTTTAAGATATTCTTGCCTGCCGAACGTCTGTCTCACCTGAAATTCTCCAGTGTTACGGATTTTCTGCAGTCTTGTTTCCCTGGACTTACTAATAATTTTGACAAAGTGAAACTTTCTGCTTTAGGAGTCCATTTTACTGGGGATTTTCCATTGAAGATGTAAATGAAGCTGCCAGGGTAAGGAAAAACCTCTGTTACAGGTTGAATTATGGCCCCTGACCCCCCAACATACGTTAAAGTCTTAACCTCAGAAGCTCAGTATGTGTCTGGAGATAGGATCTTTAGAGAGGTAATCAAGTTAAGAGGAGGTGGGCGCCAATGAGGTGTGACTGGTGTCCTTATAAAGGTCCTTATAAGTTGTCCTTATAAGAAGGGGAAATTTGGACTCACACCCACCGAGGGAGGAAGATGTAAAGACACAGGAAGGGGATGGCCACCTACAGGCCAAGGAGAAAGGCCTGGAAGGAAATCCCGCTCTCACAGCCTCAGAAGGAAGCAGCCTCACCGACGTCTTGATCTCAGGCTTTCAGCCTCCAGAATCGTGACACAATACATTTTTGTGGTTCAAGCCCTCCTGTTTGTCATTTTGTTATGGGAGCCCTAACAAGCTAGCACAACCTTAATGGCCTTGTGAAAATCAAAGATGGCTTTGAGATGCTTTCTCGCTTCTTACCTAAAGATGGATGAGAGTCTGTAATTTCCCTCCATGAGTGAAATGCTATACATGTCTTTGATATCTCCTAACTCTTTAAGCTTTATCATGCCATTAAACATACTCTTCAGTAGACTATTCAGATTTTCACTCCCCTTTTCTTGTTAATCATAGTACACTTGACGTAAACGACATGAGTCTTCCTAAATCAAGCCCTCCAACTTATCACAATTTTTTTTTAATTACTTACATCTCGTGGTTAAAAAACGCCAAGTTAATCATCAAGATAGTTTAGAGGTTGTTGCTCAAATCTAGTTTCTGCCTAGCCTAACTAAAGAAAAACGTCACTTTATTATCTGCTTTAGAGTATAGTAACGCATGAAGGCATAAGGCTCTAATTCTGTCTCACTTTTATTTGGTGGAATGTCAAATACCCCTAGTTAGAAGCCGTGGAAATCATGCTCGGCTTTATTTTAATTCTTACTTCCCCTCTTTGTCAATACCCTATTTAACCAGGTAATTCTATTACAGTTACACATGATGCCTTCCCCCCCCCCCCCCCCCCCCCAGCCCCTTGATCACATTCTCTTTATGGATTCATTAAACATGTCTTCTTGATCTCTGCCCTCAGGTCCTCTGCCCTCTGCCTTCCTGCCCTCAGGAAGTTTCTATTCCAGGTTTCAGAGAAACTATGTGAGACTAGAGAGAGAGTTCATTTTTAATGTGTCTATTTTTAGACTGCCCCTCCACTGTTGGACTATTTAGCCTTACCTTGTTCTTCTTAACCACCCTTAAAGCTACACACTCATAGCTTTTTTTTCTCATAAATTTTTGCTGCGATACCATCAAAATTAGTACTGGTACAGAAAGATTCAGGATTCAAAGGAAATGCAGTCGATTTTCAGAAAGATCATTCTATGGATCTATGGAAAATCTATGGAAAAGATTATATTTGTGACTAATAAATACTGAAAACACATATTCTTGTGTATTTTTAATTCCCGAACTATTAACTTTAAGTTTTTTTCCTTGGTATATTTTATTATTCTTTTTTATTTCTGTACATATTTTTGAGTTTATTTATTTTTAGAGCTGAGAACACACGCGAGCCGGGGAGGGGAAGAGAGAGAAGGGAGAGAATCCCAAGCAGGCTCTGCACTGTCAGCGCAGAGCCCGACTTGAGGCTCAACGTCACAAACTGTGAGAACATGACCTGAGCTGAGACTGAGTCGAATACTTAACCAACTGAGCCACCCAGGCGCCCCCTTGGTATATTTTACGGTTGGTCCTACACGGACTTAAGTCCTAAAACGTTTTAACTATTGGGGGAACCATTTCACCTGGCTATTTCTAGAAACCAAAATCTTGATCTGTCGAGGTCTTCCATACTGGCTGAGCTCAACTATAACAGACTCAGAAATGGAAAGATATTCCTGGAGCCAGTGGGTTAAGAGAACAAGAGTTCTGTTTTCTATAGGATGTGAATCTAGGAATATTTCACTTCAGGCTTTTGTCTCTATTACCTTGAAGTGAACTTGTCCTGTAGAGATGAGAGGTGGAAGAAGAAGGAGGAGGAGGAAGAGGGGGAGGATGGAGAGGGAGAGGAGGAGGAGGAGGGGGAGGAGGAGGAGAAGGAGGAGGAGGGAGGAAGAGGAGGGGGGGAGGAGGACGAGGAGAAGGAGAGAAGGGGAAGAACCACATGGTCAGTCATTTCCCCAAGCAAATGGCATTTTGGGTGAATGCCCTGACCTAGGAAGGGAAAATAGATCAAGGTGACCCCAATACTATAAAAATAGCTAAGTGGACTCTTCCCAGAAAAAAAAAAAAAAAAAATCACAGCAGGAGCTGTAAAGCAATTAGAGTAAGATTTTGGCATCTTGCGCTACCAAGGGGGAAGATTCTCCTACCGCCCTAGTTACAGCCTTGATTTTCATTTCCCTTTGTTGTAAATACTTATGAAATCATTTTACAATGCTGGGGAGCAATAGGTGTGAGAGGAAACAAACTATAATGGTAATCCTTTCTCCCAGTGCAGAGCAGCTACAGAAGGAAGCCAGAGCAGCACCTAACTTGCCTTGTCCGCTTTTCCTATTGTCTTCTCCCTCACCTCACCCTCTTCTTCGTCCCACACGTAGTCTTTTGAAACTTGTTAGCCTAACTCTACAGTCTGCCAGAGACATCTGGCCACCCGCCCGCTAAGATGGCTCTTAGACCAAGGGCAGGGATGCATCGCTATACCTACCTTCTTGTTGCTGGGCCAGGAGGGTGACCTGAGAATAAGGGCCGGACCGGTCCTCCCCGCAGGAAGGTCACGAATCTCCAGAGAGGTTGTGCAAAGAGTTAAAGCTCTTTGGGGAAACTGTTCGCCCTGTGAACTTAACCTTCTTAAACCCCATGGAAAGGAGAAAGGTCCCCATCCTGGTGTTGGTAAGAGGCCAATGAGTCCACACTCAGACAAGCTGGCGAGCTGAGATCTACGGCTCTAGTCAGCAGCATCCTACTGGTAAGTCAGTCTTCTCCTTATCTGCCAATGTTAAGAATGTTGATCTTTACTATTTAATTTTGTGGGACTTATTCCTGAAACTTAAAACTAGTGAGCATTAAAAAAAAAAAAAAGACACTTGAAAAAGTCTGCCTTCACAGTATTTCTTCCAGTGACTATCTTTAGCTTGACCTAAATTACTAATTAAGTTTTTCTATCGATGCAATCCTCATACTTCTTCCCTTTGTGTTTTTCTAATCAGACCTCTTCAAATGGGGACATGCGTTTCAATGATTCCCTACCCCCATTTTGGTTTTGCTTTATCTTGTTAAGTAGATCATCAAATGTGGGTGAGCTCAGAAATATTTCTTACTCCGGTGTTATATATGGCACTTCAGCACTAATTCTTCAAAAAAGGTAACTTTCAAGGAACTCTGCTATACTTTCCATTCAAAACATTTCCCAAGCTCTGGAGCCGAGTGAGAGCGTAACTAGCATAGGGCTTTCTCGAGAACTGCTCGGATGACAAAGTGTGCCTTCGCACCCGCATTCTGTGGGACCAGAGACTAATTCTCCAGCACAACCAAACCTTGCCAGCCAAACTTGCCCCTGCTCCAGGCCAAACCCCCAAGGTCTCGGAGACCAAAGCGGAAAAAGCATCTTGAGTTCCGATTTTTCTTCACCCTCTGTGGCTCCTAAAACCACATTGAAAAATGAGGAAAAATAAAAATTGGAACGGGGTTTTGAAAATCGTAGGTGGGAGAATATGGAACGCAAATATTATACAATGCTGAAGTCAGATCTATATTAGCATAAAATAAAAATGATTAGTCAATCTTACTATATCTGTGTTGTTTGGCCCAACAGGAAAAACATTATAGAATAGGAATTGTGGTGTAGGCACTGCATCAGCAAACAAGATGGGTTCAAGTTTCCTAGGCACCTGCCGGCTATTGAGCATAGCGACAACTTGTCCTTGAACCCGATTTAAGTTATTTTTCAAAGTCTTCATTTATTTATAGTCCATATCCAAACAGAGAGGAAACTAAAATGCATGAGATTCTAAGTTATCAATTCGGTTACAAGAAAGAAAACGGGGGAGAAAGAGGGCAAGTAAACGACTTCGGGACAAGTTAACAAAAGGATTCATTCATTCATTTGGTATATACTTTCATTTAACAAATTTGGTTTGACAAGTAAAGGATATGGTGAACAAGGTAATGGGTTCTCTGACCTTGAGGACCTTCCTGCTCTATGGGCACTACAGGTGAGTAAACAGTCCTGATATTACAGTGCGGGGGGCGGGAAGCAGGACCATGTGCTCTGCTGTTGGAGTGCACACAAGAGGGACTCAAATAACTCAGATTTTAGCTACTTCTCAAGAAAGCACAGTAGAAGCCAGTAGAGTCTCCCCCGTGGTTCCAGGAAGTATGACCAAATATTATCTTGGAGACTTCAGATTTGTTGGAAATCATTCCTATTACCCTTGGGAGTCACTTGGAAAATGTTAACTTTCCAAACCTATGGCCAAAAACTCCACACAAAATCCTGCCTGGATCATCCTCACAGTAGTTTCCACTGGGGAGAGCCAACCCTGACGCAGTGTTCTCATCATGGCGGCGCACTCCAGAGGTGCAAATGGAAGACTGGTGGGGCTAGAGCTGACCTCTTGAGTTTGCATTCTGCTGCCCCTCCTCATAGCCCTATGACCTTGGACCAGTTGCTTAACCTTCCTGAAGCTCAGTGTCCTTAGCTGTAAGATGGGCATAATTGTGAGGATTACAGCAGCAAAGTGCTTTGAATAGTGCCTGACCCTTAGTAAAAGCCCAGTAAATGTTAGCCCTCTGGGAAGACATGAAATGGTTCACATATGAAGGGGACCTTTAGTATCATTCTAATTCAATGCTTTAAGCAGACATAATAGAACAGTAAAGGGAAATGCTCGTAAGGGAACGCTGTTCACGGAACCAGTTCAGAGGAGCTAAACTTCACCCTTCAGCTCTGCCAGAGTAAACATCATAACCAGGCTGAAAACCTTTGCTTCGTTCCCTGACGTTTTTAGAGAAAGGAGGACCCCAGGGCAGTCATAGTCCTACCTTTTCACTTCTCCGACCACGCTGGGTTGGTTAACGCCAACAGGCAGCATGTACTAGTGGTTAAGGCTGTATGGACACTGGAGCCAGGCTCTTGGATCCAAACCCTGATTCTGCCACTAACTAGCAGGATGCACCATTTTCTCCACCTCCGTACCCCTCAGTTTCTTTATCTGTGAAATCGGAATAACAACAGCATCTACCTTAGGATTTTTGTGAGAATTTCCGTATAGGTAGCATACTTAAAACCTCTTAGAACAGTGCCCCAGCAATGCTAGTTCTGCATAAGCGATACCTATTATAACATTTGTTAGTAGTAAAGAGCAACACAAGGAATTGCTTAAATGAATACAATGTGAGGAATTGTCTACATGTACAAAATCGCGCGATACCGAGCCCAGACAGAAGTATCGCATCGAAGCTGGTGGTCACGAGGCGGTTAACTCTACGAAGACAAGAGCTGGATTTTGTTCCTGCTCTATTTGTTTAAAAAACAAACGGACAAGGCGTTGGACAAGGCACTGAACTAGTTAGAGGACACAATGAAGAGGAAAGCATGGTAGATCTGGAAGTGAAAACCCAACGTGTGAGGAATGTTTAGCTTCATCCTAAACTGAGTATGTGTCTCACCTCCGTGATCCTCAGTTTCCTCATCATTGGAACAGAGAAGTCAATGAGGTCATTCTAAGGTTCACTCCAAATCCAAAATTCTATATGGCTAGCTAGCGTTTGAAATTTTACAGAAGACAGTATAATTATGGCTGTAGAAGTCTTTTTTACATACCCGGTGTATTTCCAAAAAGGATTATCAAGTTGGAGACAATACCATTTGTCTGTGTTTTCTGACTCATAATGCGAGAATCTGAACTATGAACAGATCTTTAAATCCATGAAAATGGATTCTCTTTAGTGAGATTGATAACTTTTAAAGCTCTTGGATTGTGGGAGTAGAACTGATAAGGACATTTTCCCATTCATCTTAAGTGAATTTTTAGAGGCTCTGAGAATAAAACATAATCCATAGGCATTTAATGCTAACTTATCATTAACACGGAGAGAATTAAAGTAGGACTCGTATGGAGTTTAGCTTAGCAATTCTCAACTAAATGAAATTAAGCTGATTTGGTTGAGCTTTTAAGACATGAGAGTGGAAAGCATAAGTCCAAAGGATTTGGGAGAATAGCACCAAGCCTGTCTTCCGACTGTGGGCTGGAAAGGAGCTTCGAGAGACTTGTCTGCTAAGGATCGGCTGCCTTTGTAGGTTTGACACATTAGGTAGAGACACAAAGATTTCACTTGGAAGAAAAAAGATTCTGTGGTGGAAAATAAAAAAAGGTGGGAGGACGATCTGAAATCAAAAGTCTGGATTAGGAATACAGACTTTGGGTTAAATAAGGTTTAAATTTTAGCTCTGCTACTTTTTATCTACGTCAGCTTGGGCTGGTTGTTTAATGTCCCTGAACCACACTTTGCACATTTAATAATATCTCTTCCTTCATAGGGTTTCTGTGAGGATTAAATTAGATAATACATGTAAAGTACTTGACCCTTAACGTCTAGAACATAGGAAGCACTCAATGAATGGTGGCTATATTTACTCTCCTAAATAAATGATGGGGCAGTTTGTCAATATTCCTTTTCCTTGAGCTTCTTTATGCTCCCTTTGGAATGTCTCAGGGGCATCAGAAGCACTATTTAAGTCTTCTGCAATGACAATATGGATCCAGACCTCAGTCTTTCTCGCAAGCCCTAAAATACCTATGTTTTTTTTTTCCCTCCTAAGATCTATTCATGGTCTTATGTGGGCATTGGACAAAGGTTCACTTTGTAAGACTGTCCATCTAGGTTAAAAATAAATATGCAGAAATGTGTGGAACTTCAACAATAGAATATAGGAAAAATGGATTATTCTTAGCTGAAAACAAAGACATTCTAGTATATGAATGTGTATGTAAATGGATAGAAAAAGGCTGGAAACTATGAACATCAACATGGTAGCAACAGTTACTTCTGGGGAAGATTGGGGAAGAGGTGGGATTTACCTCGGCATAGTATTATTTATTTACCTGTTGGCTGTATGATTAAAAACCAAACAAAAACAAAACAAAAAAGCAAAGACCAAAGCAAAAGTCATGGTACAAAATGAAATGCACTTTTAGAACAGAGAACCTGTATACCAGTAGACAAGAATCAAGGAATTTATCTTTGGGGCTGTTCATGACTTCCAACAAAGTCACGTTCTGCTGAGTTTGCTGTCCTTGAGGGGTAAGGAGACCAGTAGGGTGGGGGCAGGGGTGGGATTTCTGATTCTATCTCCAGCAACTGATAAACCCAGGTTAGAAGGCAGATGAAGCTACCGGCCAGAAAATCTTGGTATAGACCTCTTTCTCTCTGCCAAGTACTCAGAAAAACACACCTGGCTGGTTCTTTGCAAAATTCAAGGTCAATAGAGGTGCCAGCTGAAGACTATTGGTAAATGTTGCTTTTAAGCAAAAAGAAACCAGATGATAATTTATGTACCTATTCATACATTTTGATAGCAAAGAAGATAAGTGACAGCTTTAAAAAAAATTCTACTTGACAGCTACTTGGTGGATAAAAAATATCTAACTGAGGACTTCTAAAATATCACCCTGGCCCCCCCCCCCGCCAATACCACTAAGTTAATTAATTAATTAAAAGAGAGTGAAGAGTTTAAGCACTGAATTATGGGCTATGACTTCATTTCTTTTTTTCTTTTCTTTTCTTCTTTTTTTTTAATTAGCAAAACATTTTTTTTTTTTTTTTTTTTGGTGTTGGAAATTCATTTTCACAGAGGGCCCATTCCTTGGAAAGAAATATTTTGACTACAGGGAACACCAAGGGACACCGCAGAGCCCTGAGAAGTTGTACCGACTTGTCAGGGTTCAGCCTGTGGTCTCCAGTGCTGAGGGATCTCCAGGAGCGATGGTAAGGACAGGGTCGTTTTGCTTTGGTTTTAATGCATACGTCTCGACCCATGGGACTTACGGGAAGGTTGGGTTTTACTGATGAGAATTCAGCCCAAGGGAGCCTGTGCTGGCCCTCTGGCCAGGCCTGACTTATTGCTCTCAGCACTGCCTTCCCAGGTGGCCCATTTGGTGCAGGGAGGTGGTCTGGCCCGGTATGCGATTCATTGCATTCTGCTGGAGGTGTGTTAAGTGAAAGGCTGTGTGTCAGGCACAGGACAGAAAGGACCTGAATGAAGGGAGAGAAGAATGAATGGAGAGAGCCATTTTGATGGAATTGCCCTAGGGCATTAAGTAGGACTGGGCACCTGGGGGGCTGGAGGAAGGTTCTGTGGCTTAAGAAACTCTCCATAAGAATCAGTCACCGGTCCCTTAACAATCATACATTTCTTACCTCCCACTTGTGCATAAATCTGCCGGTTTACGCACACCAGCAGAGTGACTATCACAATGAACTCGGCTTACTGTGCAACACACGGAAAAAGACCTCTCCCTTCTCTGCTTATTTATAAGCCAAGTAATGTTAACACTGTCAATGGAAGAACAAGGTACCTGAGGAATAAATGTATACGGCAGCATCACCCCATATTGTCACTTGAATTCAGACTTCCCACTGTTCTCACTGAAAGACAGGCGTTCATACCCAACAACATTGAGGCCACTTGAAAGAGAGGATTTAAAATGCTGGATTCCATCATTTCTGCAAAAGGTCATTCTAGTCCTTGGCTATTTTTACCATAGATAGAGACTCAGCAAGTTATTGGCTGAATGGATTTGGGAAGCCAGACTGCTTCTGACTGATGAAGATGGTAATGCATCATTGGAGACCCAGTCCATGAAAGGTGTGGAAAAAGTTGAACCTTCAAAGATGGGAGAGAGGGGAGCTACTGACTTAGTAGTCCCCGACTAAATTGTTAGCCATAACTGTATCCCTGGCCCATTCCCTCGAAACTGCCTGGAATCTGGTGGCTCAAACCCTCTTTAAGGCATCCGGGCCCACCCCGCCCCCTCCTCCCCAAACAACTGTTTCTGGGCGCCCCCACCCACAAATCTGCATCAAGGCAGGTGTATTTCCCAGCTGGACCACTGCTGCCAGAAGCTCGCCTTTCCTTCGGGGTTCCGCAACCAAACCTTAGGCTCGCCCCGGGGGCAAGCAGTCAAAAGCATTTCAGAGAAGGGGAGAAAACAAAAGAAACACACAAACCCTGTCCTTACCCGCTTCTTAAAAAATTGGAAGGCTGAGCATTTCTTGACTGGGAATCCATTCATGTCTTTGTTTACCATTTTCCACCGTAGGGAGTTCACAGTTATAGATCCAGGGTGGCACCGCCTGGTTAGCGCATCTGGTGCCCGGCTGCCCTCCCGGAGACAGTTGATGAAGACGGAGCGGGATGGAGAACCTCAGCGGGGCTCAGGTCTTCACTCGCACATTCTGCGGCACGGCTACTGCAGCAACCTCTCCCCACTTTCAGCGGCCGCCGGCAGTGGCCTCGCTCTGCCCATCGTCGCTCCGAAACGCGGGCATCGGGGGCTGCCGGCCCCCGGGGCTGCGGCGGATTCCGGGGAGATGCTCCGCGGCTGGCGAGCCGGGGAAGGGCGCCCCCCGGCCCCCTGCGCGCCCCCCCGGGTACCTGGCGGCTCTGCGGCGGGCGCGCCGGGGCCAGCCGCTCGGCTCCAGGTGATGCGCTTCTGGAGGCTGCTGGGGAGGAGAGCTGTTTTTGATCGTGCAAGTTCCAGTGGGAGCTGTAGTTAAGCAGCCGAGGGAAGGAGTAAGAAAGAGCAGAAGCCGGAGGGAGGGAGGGAGGGAGAGCCGCCCCGGAGAGGCAGAGGGAGAGAGAAAGAGCTGCTGGAGACGCAGAGATTCATGAATATCTGAGCGGCGGATGGAGAGAAGGCACCAGCCCAGGACGCACTGCAAAGCTGTTGACACCCCTCGGGAGGGCTACTTTAATCTCCCCGTTTCTTTTCTTTCTCCGGTTAGGACCGTTGAGATCAGAGTTTCCTACGAAATGCAGTGCGTTTTTGTTTTATCCTCATGGGCATGCTTCTGATCCGTATTCCTGAACAGAAGGCTCTCAGTGGAAATGTAATCAAATTCATTCGTGATCTGTCCAAATGTGGAGAAACATGCAATCAGGTGCAAGCCTAGGTCGAACAATGGACGATCTCCCACCATAGGGAACCTCTTCTGGCGTCCTCTCCCTACACACTGTAGCGGGCCACAGTGGAAGTCATTGTGGCTTGTTCACTGAGGAAGGCTGTTGAAGAAGAACACAATGAACACGTACAAAGTGGTTTATGGTAAAAACACAAAAGAGCGTCACCAGAAAGTATTATTGAATCCATTTGATGGAAAGGAAGCACGGGTGAATGAGAGGAAAGCCTTTTCCTATCAAGTGAAAATCTACCCCCTCCCCCCAAGTCCTTACTCCTATCATTCTTTGTACATGAAATTCACTTAAAAAAAAAAAGGCCACTTATTTTGTGCGTGCCCTATTTTCCCGTCTCTACCTTTGAATGTTGGTTGATATTTCATGGAGACTTTTCAAAATGAGAGTTGATGGGTAAATGGAGACAGCAGAGAAAATCAACTTGGCATCTGATCTGGCCCGGCCAGCACATCAGCATGTGGCTCTCTGCCAGTCACCTGACCTCACGGTGCCTCTCAGACGGTGCAGTCCATGAGAGGGAGGCCACCGCTCCTTCCTTCCTTCCTTCATTTACTCATTCATGAATCTGTCATTCACTTGTCTGCTGTGTCATTCCACTTATCCATCCACTCAGTTCCAAATGTACCAAGTGTCCCCAGGATGCAGAAGCTTTTCACAGTCACCACCAGGGAGTATAATCTATAAATGAAGGAAAGGCCCATGCCTACTTGATCGAGCTAATGGCCAGCTCATTAAATGCAATATTCCCAGAAGAGAAACAGACGGGTCAGTTGGGAAGAGATGTGTTGATTTCATTGAATTGAAGTCCAAATCTCTGTAGTCGGACCAGGTTTCTTTGGGGAATGACAGTACAGTCTTGTTGGCTCAGTGCTTTGAGATTTCCAAAAGGAAAATGCAACACAACCAAATGATGGCATTGTGACTGAGGGAAAGTAAACTATTCATTCTGGAGAGGGGCGTTAAGTTGTCCAAGATGCAAGCACACGTGATTTAATCTACAGCATTGATTGGTTTTGCGGTTCTTCTAGAGTTCATGTAAAACTCTGGTAGTCCAAAGAGACTTTTTGAGGATTGCCAAACGTCCTCTACCATGATTATGATGGTGGTTTGATGACTATGCGTTTGCCAAAAGCCAACAAACTTTTATATGAAAGAGAAGGAACACTTTGCCGTGTGTAAATTACAGTTCAACAGACCCGATTTTTCAAAATCATGGCCGTTCGAATCATTTCCCGCTCTTCCTCTTTCCTCTCTCCCGAAAGCATTTGAGCAGGTATTTATTGAGCTTGAGGGATACGTAGGAGGAACGCTCTAAGCATCCTGCGGGAAAGGGATACTAGAAGGCTTGCCTCGATTCTACACTGGCCTCGCATGCATACTGGTTGCAAGTACGCTGTGTGTTTATTTGGGGTGAGGAGGGGATGGCTAATAGAGACTATGGAGGAAGAGGTGGAAAGTTAAAAGCTTTTCCTCCTCCCCACCATATGCCACCCCTTGGAGACGGTGTCGCTATCTCTGAGTCCATGCTAATCCTGTGGGCGGATCTGTGAATACAAGTATCGGTAGTTTCTGTCTCTAAGGAAGCTACAGCCAGTAGAGAAATACATGCTGTGGTAAGAACGATACCGTGTCTATATCTGCATTATCCCCACCTCGGTCTGGAGGGGTGGCAAGGTGCCTCGGGGTGGGGAGGGGGAAGCCCAGAAGTTTCTTTCAAAGGGACAATGTGAGTGCAAAGTGTTAAAGAATAAGGAGAAGTTGGCCAGATGAAGGAGGAGAAGCCTAGGGCAGGGGTTCTGACTAGATCAGGTAGTCTCTTGTTTTGGACCATAGTTTGGTCAACTGCCATAGTAAGGAAATGTGTTAAGTCTGTTCAGCCAACACTGTGTTGGCTACTCGGGGAAAACAAGGCATTGCTCATCTCACTCTTACCTCTACCTTTATAAAATCGCCTGCAGGCGGGCCCAGAGGGACTACCATTTACTAACCGGCTCCTTTGCCAGGCTTATTAGTATTTACAAAGGAGCATTGACTACTGCTCGTGGCATAAAGGAAAACAAACCCTGGAATCCTAAAACATCCTGTTTACGCACTAAAATTGTTTGGTTGGGGCGCCTGGGTGGCTCAGTCGGTTGAGCGACTGACTTCAGCTCAGGTCATGATCTCACGGTTTGTGAGTTCGAGCCCCGCGTCGGGCTCTGTGCTGATAGCTCAGAGCCTGGAGCGTGCTTCTGATTCTGTGTCTCCCTCTTTCTCTGTCCCTCTCCTGCTCATGTTCTGTCTCTGTTTCAGAAATAGATAAATATAAAAAATTAAAAATTAAAAAAAAATTGTTTTGTTAAGGGGCGACTGGGTGGCCTCAGTACGACTTCAGCTCAGGTCATGATCACATGGTTCATGAGTTTGAGTCCCGTGTCAGGCTCTGTGCTGACAGCTCAGAGCGTCGAGCTGCTTTGGATTCAGTGTCTCCCTCTCTCTCTGCCCCCCACCCCCGACTCGTGCTCTGTCTCTGTCTCTCACTCTCTCAACAATAAATAAACATTTAAAAAACTTCATAAAAGGGGCACCTGGGTAACTCAATTGGTTAAGCATCTGACTTTGGCCCAGGTCATGATCTCCCGGTTTGTAAGTTCGTGGGTTCGAGCCCTGCATAGGGCTCTGGGCTGATAGCTTGGAGCCTGGAGCCTGCTTTGGATTCTGTGTCTCCCTCCCTTTCTCTGCCTCTCTCTGCTCTCTCTCTCTCTCAAAAATAAATAAAAATTCTTTACTCTCAAAAAGAAACATCAAAAAAATTTTAAAAATTCATAAAAACATAAAGTAACCTTCTTTAATTAATTAATTAATTTACCTGCTTTTCTCATTAAACATGCTTATTCACATTTGTAACCCCACACACTGTGGAGTGCCTAGGCCAAGCTTGGCATTCAATGAATGGTTTTCAAATAAATCAGACAAAAAACTATGAAGAGCTAACATCAGTGACCCTGGCAACGACCATTTGTGGGAATTGTTAAATACCCGTGAGATTCTGAAACAATTAAGTAAATTCCCATCATAGCCAATGTACTGAGCTCTAGTAAGAGCAAATGACCCTCAGTCGTCACCATTTCTTCTGTAAGTCTCAATGACATCATGGCCCTGGGATGGCATCTTTTTATGGGAAACTCTAATGTTGAAAAGAATCCTTTGAAACCCTATTTGCTTTTGTGTAGAACACTCACTTCTTTCTCCCAACAATATTGTTTAAACTATAACACAAAAGATGGTTGGGTAGAACTGATGACCAATGCAAACAGGAAGTGGAGGGAGTGCTTAGTGGATATGGAAGGTATGGAAACTAACCTCCCTTCTCTGTGTGACTTTGAACAAGTCTCCTCAGTTCAGTGAGCCTCATCTGTAAAATACTACTAATAAAATGTGTTCCATTTACCTCAGAAAGCAATTATCAGTACCAGATTATATGTGAAAGGGTCTTGCAAAACAATAACCCTATGTTTTATATCTTACTAACAAGAGACATATACTGCTGTAACACTTTTTTAATAGAAAGGTTGTCTTTCCATAGATTAAAGTGTTTTTGGGTGACACGTTTAGTTGTTGAATGGAATGTGATTTTTTTTTTTTTTTCTATAGCAACCTGGAAAACACAAAAGATAATAAACAATAAAATATCTGTCTAGTGACAAATGTCCCTAAGGAGAAAGGGACACAAACAGACCATATCATGAGAAATGTTTTACATTCCTCTTTGGCCTGGATGACTCAATCATATGCTTAAAACCCCAGCCTAAATAGTAGTGATGTATGTAATTAGGAATTAGGAAAGCCCATTGAGGATTCTGGTATTGTTTTTGTATATATGAAAAACTTAATTTTTTTTTTTTTTACCATCCTTTGGTTTAATCACACTAGATTTCATTTAATTCATGCATTACGTCAAAGGACAAGTCACAAAGGAAAAACCAAACCTAAAATATCAGTTTGTTGTATTTTTTTCCTTTGAGAGAATTAAGTACCAACAAAAAGAATCAACAACACAGTGGATTCATGGCATTTTGTAGAAAAGATGAAAGTGGCAA
Organism: Panthera uncia; assembly: GCF_023721935.1. Classification (NCBI taxonomy): domain Eukaryota; kingdom Metazoa; phylum Chordata; class Mammalia; order Carnivora; family Felidae; genus Panthera; species Panthera uncia. The sequence goes on from NW_026057580.1 coordinate 89,725,545, forward strand.
GGGCTTGTCCTTCCTTTTATGGATAAGAGACTGAGTAAGGATAAAGAGCGACATACGTGCAATTTGTTTCCATTCTCACTGTGCTGAAAAACAGGCAACTTCTAAATATGCAGCTTCCATATAGAGTCAGTACTTACCAACTATCTTCTAATTGACAAAAAGTTCAAAAGGTATTTAGTGTCAACTGGCTTAATACTATTTATCAAATGTCAAGTATATGCTAGTTATTATACTTATAAGAAACATACCAATAAAAAGGATCTGCATTTGTCTTGGCAAATCACATGTCATAACAGTATTTAATTCATATTTAAGGCATTTGATGCTTTTTCAGGGATATATGGTTTTAGCCAGATCACCAAGCAAGCCGGACTTTTATTTATCTCTACTGCCTGACATATTTTTAGGTAGAATTGTACAATTTAGTTTCTTAATTCATGAGAAGCAGCTGATGAAAAATTCATGCTGCCTCTCCCTTTCTCCCTCTCTCTCTATTACTCGCTTTTTACCTGGGCCTGCCCTCCCATGCAGGCAGCCACCCACACCCCTGTCTCTCTTTGTTTTTTCTTTCATTGGTGTTATATCATAAAACGGTACCAAACATATGTATGACATAGCCTTTACTGATACCAAGGCACAAAAAAATCCTTTCTTGTGGTCCTGTGACAACACGTAGCCCAAGGGCACAAATCAATTTGTTAGTAATGGCTCATTTGAATATTAGCGATCATTCATTCAATATAAACAGTGAATTTTACAGCTCTCCCAGATTTCACATTTATGCATTTATTTCCATGCCTTTGTTTAAGTTAAGGCATACAAAGGCATACAAAGGATTGGGACCCTGCAAAGATACTCTACTTTAAAGAAAATATATTCCTTTGAGCTCCCTTTTAAGGGCCTGATCACTCTTATTGTAGTGATCTCCTGCCTCCTCCGTCAGGGTATTTTCAGTGTCGTAGCAAGACTTCGTCATTGTCAAGAGATACACACAGCTCACCGATAGAGACCTGGCAAACGTTCAGATACACCCTTCAGCGTGCAAACGCACACACGTACGCGGTCAGTGGGAATGAACAGAGCAGGTTCAGCAGAGCATTCTGCAAAGGTTATTAGCATCTATGAATTGGATTGCTTGCTGGATGACTGCGAATGAAGTGGACGCCCTATATAGCAATGGATTTTATGGCCTTTAATAAGATGTAATTGTGTGTGTGTGTGTGTTTCAGTGATAATTCTTTTTCTTTCAACATTCAACCTTTGAGTTTACGTTCAATATAACTCCTTAACTGAGGCCAGAAAATTGTACTTTCAACTTGAGTTGTCCAGAAATTGTTCATTAGCTACTTCTCTACGTACAGCACAAATGAGCCGTAGCAACAGAGGGGTTTCTCCTGTTAACCTTTCACTAAGCCATGTAGGTGATGAAATAGGCTGTCGTGATTAGTATTGATTGAGAAGATGCTAGAGGAAAATTAGTAGCCCATACCAGAGTCCTGTTTTCTCCACTCTATAAGCATGATCCGTGGCTTTATCCCGATGTGTACCATGAACTGAAAAGCCAAGTCAATTTCTCAGATAATTCAAATCAGCCGAAGTTTATGGGAAGGGAGAATGAGTGGAGCAGAAATGTCTAGCTGTGGAAACAGACCCAACCAAACCAAACCAAACCAAACCAAACCAAACCAAACAAAACCACTCAAGAATGTCTCCTCTTAGAATTCTAGAAAATGCTGTGGCTTAGGGTGAGTTGATTCCTGAACATGATTGGTTTCAAGTTGAAACTCTGTGAAATTTTACCAGGGGTGTATCTGTTTTGTAAATTATGCTTATTTAAATTGAACACAATTTCATTTCTTCCGGCTTCTTTTGTTTTCAGGGCAAATCTGCTACCCTGAATATAGTGTCAACTCAAAATTATTACAGTGACAATTTTAAGCACTGAAACTAATAGAGTGTCCCCTGAGGTTGATATGGTTAGGAGAATTAGCATGACATTGCTCTATATGGATTGGAATCCTGCCTCTATAACTCACTAGTTACATGATCCTGGGCAAGTTAAAATAGACATAATACAACCCAGTCGATTCGTTGTGAGAATTATGGGGTATTTAATACACAAACACACATACTTACACATATGTACACATGTATATATATGCATATCTATATGTTTAGTTTACATCTGTGAGTGACAGTTTTAAAACATGAGTACAAATTCTTTCGTTCTACTCCCATTGACAAATTGGGTTTATGATCCCTCTCCTTGAATCTGTTGGGCTTGTGACTGCTTAAGGAAGCACAGTGAAAGTGATCCTATATGTTTTCTGAGGCTAAGTCATAAAAGGCCATGTGGCTACCATTTTGTTCGCTGGAATGGTCTCATATGGAGCCCTAAGCCACCATATAAGAAGTCTGATTGCCCAAAGACTGTCATGGTACAAGAAAGCCCCAGCTACATAAAGAAGACAGGCATAGACACTGGTTGGCAGTCTTGGCTGACCCAACCTTTAAATCATCCCAGCCCAGGCACCAGGTATGTGAATAGAAAGCCTTCAAGTGATTCCAGCCCCGAAGTGTTTGGGTTACCAAGCTGTTGGAAGATTTCATCTGAGGTGGGAGACTTCATGCAACAGAGATAGAATCTCTGGGCCTAATAAAATGGCGATATTTTACGTTGCTAAGTCTGAGGTAGTTTGTTTTACAGCAATAGATACATATGCCCTGGACCCCTTCCATCATCTCTGAGAGCATGGTTCACACTCAATAAATGAGAGTACAAGGAGACCTTTAATGCCAAAAGCAATGCTCAGTTGGTAGCAGTTAACAATTCCGATGAGACATATTCAAATAAACCTCAATAACTGGTGAGAGAGTTGAGGGATACCGCTCTCTTTCAGGCAACATTTCTTTTGAGTTTTGTATGTTGTTGTTGCCTTGGTCAGCTTGACGATAGATAGGTTGGGTGGCTTAAATGACGAAACATTATTACCTCACAGTTCTAGAAGCTAGAAGTTCAAGTCGCCAGCATGATGGGTTTCTAATGAGATCTCTTCTCTTGGCTTGGCGATGGCTGCCATCTTGCTGAGTCCTCACATGGCAGGAGGAAAGAGAGAGCACGTTCTCTGATGTATCTTCTTATACGGGTGGCAATCTCATTATGAGGGCCCCATGCTCACAACCTCATCTAAATTTAATGATCTCCTGAAGGCCCTATCTCCAAACACCATCTCACTGAGGGTTAGAGCTTCACATGTTAATTTTGGGGATACATGATTCAGCGCATAGCAGTTATTTTGTAATGTGACACTGTTTTTGGTACTGATACACTCTCAATTTCCACATCAATTCTACAAAATGCATATTATTATATTGCTTATTTGATAAGTAATAGCTAGAAAAAATTTTCAAAATTTATGCCAATCCATGTGACAAAAGGTTTATTTAACTCCTATACCAAAAGCTCCTACAAATTTGTAAGAAAAAGACAAATAACTTACTAGAAAAGATCCCTAGGGTGTAAAAAGCAAATCGCAAAAGGCATAATGCAAAAGAACAAAAACATATGCAAATAAACATGTGTAAAAATGCCCAAATTTCTGATAGTCAGAAAAATGCAATTTAAAATGGCAAGATACCTTTTTTACGCTTATAAGATTGGAAAACACTTTTTCTTAAAGTTATGTTTTCAAAGCTGACAAGACTCTGGGGAATAGGCACTTCCATATTGCTGAGAGGGATGGGAATATTGTTGAAAATAATTTAGCAATATTTACACACAATTAAAATGTGCCTATCCACTGATCTGGAAATCTTCCCTCTGAGAATAAACTCTTTGGAAATATATACATATAATATATATATGCAAGACTCTGTGTATAGAGCTACTTATTACAAGACTGGTGGTGATCGCACAATTTGGGGGACATAGGAACTAATCAAATGCATTATACCACCATAGTAAAGAACATTAGTATGAATGTTAGTGTGAATTTAAAAACTTGCATGATCTATTGTCTGGTTACAAAAAGTATGTTTTCTAAAGAATAAAAACAGCTTACTTTTGTATAAGCATAGGGAAAAGAATGGATACTTAAACACCCAAAAGTTGAAATGGGTTACTGTGGGAGGTGGATGGCTTTTTTTTTTTCTTTATAAATCTCTACAATGCTGTGCTTATTACAGCAAGCACTTATTACAAAGTTGGAAAACATTTCAAAACCTATGCCTTACCAAATGGACCCAGATCATGTCATTTTTACCAGATACTCTACTTCCTTCCTTTGAAAGCTATCATGCATTCATTGCTGATAATATATATTATATATATAATATGTATTATATATATTAATTATATAATATTATTATTATTATTATATTATGTATATTATATATTATATAATATATTATAATATATAATATAATATATTATATATATTATATGTATATATAATATTATATAT
>NW_026057580.1:89730407-89758617 GCF_023721935.1 Panthera uncia
TATATAATTAATATATAATATTAATATTATATAATATATATATCTGACTTGCACAGAGTTAATCATAGTTAATGACATCACCATTCTGAATTTGGCAATCATATGTATATATGAAATTTATAGGAAATAAAACAGAAACTATAATAAGGGGCACTTGGGTGGCTCAGTTGGTTAAGCATCTGGCTGTTGATTTCGACTCAGGTCATGAGCTCACGGTTTGTGGGTTCAAGCCCTACATCTCTTTCTCTCCTTCTGTCTCTGCCCCTCCCCCACTCTCTCACGTTTTCTCTCTCTCTCTCTCTCTCTATCAAAATAAGTAAATATACTTAGAAAAAAAGAAAATATAGTAAAACGTATCCTTCAAGCAATAGGAGAGCAAATCTATGTCGACAACCCAACATTCCTCAGGCACTGAGTTCAGGCCTAAGTATCTGTCATACTGCTTTAGGCTCTGACTTATTTTCTTTATACTCAGCCATTGGCTACCGATGCTTATTTTTATAAGGGTCTATGCAATGGAATTTGTGTGAAGAGCTATAGTAACTCCTTTCGGTGATTATTCTTTTCAGCTTTTTCCATTACTGATTACAAAATCAGTCAAACAGTCTCTCTGTTTGACTATAAGTGACCTTCTTAATTAAAAGAGATAAAGTCATCCAAAGCAGGCAGTGATAAAGAATTTGACCGAATTTGCATCATAAGACTTTCATGAAATTTTCCTTCAGTCCCTAAAGTATAGAAATCTGTAGGGAATTGAATGAAAAGTTTAGACTTTTCCAGAGGGAATGGGGAAAATGAATTTTTAGTTAAAAATGTAAGAACATTCTGCAGAAAACCTGGCTCCTTGGAAAAGTTATGTGCAACCCAAAATCATTTGAATTGTGAAAGGGCAGACATTGTAAATGATTAAACACATTGTAGCGACTGGGTTTCTCATTTGATTTGGCTTTTCTTTCCACACTATCTTGTCATAGAAGCACAGACTGGAACATTTGAACGGAAGCTGTTGAACAGAGTGGGGGGAGGCCAGTATGTTCCAAAATTCTTCTGTTTATTTATTTATATTTTAAAAATACTTATTCCTTATCTAGCCTATCATTTTATATTTCTATCTTTAGTTTTTAATATAGGGTTTTACTAGAATTCTGCTTAGAATTCCTTCTCAGCTTTGGCTGAACAGAGTACCAATATTTTAGCTTTTCTGGAAGGGCTTAAAGTGTACTTAAAGTGGAATACTCTTATTTTTATCCAGTGTGTGCTATTTTTGTAATGAAACGGACCATTGAAAGGCTTTTAAATGTAATACAAATTTATGTTTTATTGCAAGGTATTCTAGATAGTGCCCAAACATGAAGTCTTAAGGAAAAAGAAAAACACCTAATAAAATAAAAAAAACCAAAAAACCAAAAACCAAAAACCAAAAACAAAAACTTCCCCTCTGTAAAAGTCTACATGCTATGTGATATATTTTTAGTCTACTAGGCGTATATCACCATTGTTTGCATGAGGAAAGAGAGAAAATCTAAATTAGGGATCTGAGTTTCACCTCTTTACCTCAAGGATTCAATGCGCATATTTAAATCAATGTGCATTATTAAATCAATAATAATGAAACAGTGGGTTTCCCGTTAGAGGCAGTGTGGTCTAATGGCTAAGAGTGATGCTATCTGGGCTTAACTATCCCTACCATCTCCTAGCTTTCTGCCTTGGGACACATTTTTTAAACTTTCCAAGCTTGTTTACTGTCTTTAAAGAGGAGATAGTAGTTGTAACTATATCTCTGTGTTCTTAGAATAATGAAAAGATAGGACATATGTCGGTTAACAGAGTGCACGGCACACTGTGGGAGATCAGTAAAAGTTAGCTATCATTATTTATTGTTATCTGAAAACGTTCATAGGATGTTTAATGAAAACATTCACTAAAACCAATGGCTACAAAAGGGCATGCTGAGGGCAGCCGAAAGGGAAGTGAAGAATGCAAATATTCTGGAATCTTATTGATAAGTTCGTTGGTATTTTTGAGGTCTCTTTCTTTTTTTAATGTTTTATTTATTTTTTGAGAGAAAGAGAGAGACAATGCAAGCAGGGGAGGGCCAGAGGGGGAGACACAGAATCTGAAGCAGGCTCCAGTCTCAGAGCTGTCAGCACAGAGCCCGACGCAGGGCTCGAACCTACGAACCGTGAGATCATGACCTGAGCCGAAGTCGGACGCTCAACCAACTGCGCCACCCAGGCGCCCCTTGAGCTCTCTTTGTACTGTAGCCCTCTTGCCCTCAACCCCAATGTTTAGGCTAGGCGGGCACTGAACAGGGCCGTCTGAAAAGAGTGGCTGTTACTCAGGTCTCACCGACTAGCTCCACATGGAAACGTCATTCCAGTGATGCTAGCTCTTCCGTTATTTTGGAGCAGCTGCAAACCACATATTTAGACAAAACTTTCCAAATTTTTAACTCTCTAGAAGGCAAAAAAAATTTTCTGTAGGTTGGATCTAGTTTGTTTTTTTTTTTTAATTTCTTTTTTAATGTTTATTCTTGAGACAGAGACCGAGCGTGAACAGGGGAGGGGCAGAGAGAGAAGGAGACACAGAATCTGAAACAGGCTCCAGGCTCTGAGCTGTCAGCACAGAAACCGACGTGGGGCTCGAACCCACGAACTGTGAGATCATGACCTGAGCCGAAGTTGGACACCCAACCGACCGAGCCACCCAGGCGCCCCTGGATCTGGTTTTTTTGAATCCCCTTCTAGGTTCTTTACTCAGCGGGTATATAATAGCTTTTTCTTTCATGTTCTCCACCCCAAATAAGGAGGAAGAAAGAGGTTGCTGGGCTCTGGGGAACCAATTTCAAACAGAAAACCTGTTAGTTTTCTCACCTGGGCCCCCTGGGCATTGCAGACTAGATAGGTTTGCCACATAGCATAGCCTGGGGTGGTGCGTCCTGTAGACCTGGAACCTTCCCTGTGTGTGTGTGTGTGTGTGTGTGTGCGCGCGCGCGCGCGCACGCGCACACATAGGGAGCTAGTTATCGAATGCCCCGCAGATGGTGACATTTATTGACCTAAGTGGAAAAATCCATATTGGTTACACATGTAAATTACTAGTTTTAGTACCATTCAGGCTTCATCCTCATATATATTCTCCAATACGGGAGAATCAAAGTTAGCTAAATAGGGATGACATTTATTGATAACTGCTTCCAAGTGACATCTGAAGCTATAACTTCAAACAACGTCCCTTCTACAATGATTTGTTGAGCATCAACCACATGCTGCTGTCTTCACCCTTTTTCATCTGGTCCTCCTGGTGACCAGCAGTGTGAATATACTGGGGTACAGTGAGTGGCAGTGAGAGCAAAAAGGCTCCTATGGGTTCTGGGACGTGTGCCTTTGTCCTAGTGAGTCCATGGCTTTATCAAATGATCCCATCAGCAAAACCTCATTCGGAAAACTAAACACCCAAACTGACCATAATTTTATTAACAGTCTGTCAAGGGCAGAATACAATGAACCACCTATAGGTTAAAGAGAAATCAACAACCAAACCAGGTGGAGAATTTAACACTCTTTCTTTCAGCTTTTCTTTATTCCACTGAGTCCTACCAAGCTGAATTCAGTAAACTCAAATTTCCTGGAAGAATTCAGATTAAGTAACAACATTTAATAAGCAATAATCGTAACGGGATTTTTCCTACCCAAATTTACATCTTTAATATGTTTTGTGAGGATACACTGTGTTTTACTCTTTCCTGCCATGACAAGTCTAGCCTGCTGTCTCTCCCCTGGCTTGTTCCAGCTCAGGGATTTAATTTATATTGTGAGTAAACGAAGTGTTGACGTTAGACGGTGCGCAGCTCAAAGACTGACACCCTCTAGACCCAGCTAGCCACATCCAATCTGAGGGTGCGTGATTCATTTCTCCTGGAAATGAGTGCTAGCCCTCAACACAGCCCTCTGAAGGCACAAAGGAAGACATATACCTGACTGTTCTTGGGGCGGACACTGCCTCCGTGCTAACACACATTGTAGCTCTTGTCTTCAGTTAGTTTTTCTGACACACAATCTCTTCAAGTCTTCCCCATGTTGGGACTCAAACCGCATAATCCTCTATTTTGTGATCTAATTGAGTGGAAATCCTTTCCCTTGGTAATGGAGAGCTTTAGAGCACTAGAAAAAAAAATGCAAATGCCTTTAATATTATGCAATATGCTGTTTTCCTGGGGTGAGCATTGAGACTTTAATGGGAAAATAATACTAACTCGGAAACTTAATCTTTTTCAATTTCTATTTTGCTCTTTCATATCGAGCCCATTCTCTTAGGTCACACACAAATGTTTTATCCATGAATGTGGATCATGGGGACTATCTACTGAAAGGATTAAGTGAGTTCATGTGTGTGACAGACCCAGAACAGGATCTGGAACATGGTTAATAGTCAAATCTTGATGATGATGATGATGATATAAACTTCCCTGTGGAGTTTTGTCATTTTGCTTGTTTAGGCTGTGCACCCCATGCCTTGAATTCTGTGTCAGAACCTCTAGTGATAATACTTAGGGCAGGAGGGTTTCCCTACCCGAAAGCTGCAGAATACCACTTCATGTCGACGAGCATCCTGCCTCTCGTAGTCAGTTGTACCTTGCAGGTGCTTCCAGATTGGGACTTGACCACTGCATCTGCAGATTTTTGCTGAATGCTTATTATGTGGGAGGCACAGGCTTGCAAAATACTTTTGGGAATCTTCCTTGCTCTAAAGGAGTTGATCACATAGGTAGAAAGACAAAACAAAAGGTGAATTTAGAAGATATTAAAACACAACAGAAAAAAAACTAGAGCAAGACTGAAGTGTGTTCAGGAGAGACAAATGAGTGATGCAGACACGGTACTTCTGAGGAGGGGATAACTTATGCCAAATGGAGTAGAGTCAACAGGTCTCAAGCAAGAAGTGGGTCTCAGAGTAATCCTCAGATGTGGAGGATTGCATTCAGCAAGCTAAAAGGTTAAATCCTGAAATACTAATTTATGTGCTTGCCAGATGTTCTGTTCCCTGTGACCATTTTCCCCTCTTCCAGCCTCAGTGAAGCAAACACAAAGGCTCATAGAAAAGCCCATTCTAAGTGGGGACCTTTTAGGGTACATGGAGCCGAGTTTTACCTCCATCTTTAAATAAAACTGTATCAGGAAAAGGGAGAGGGGAGGGCTGACCGATAGCGGGGAAGAGAAGGAATGGGGTATGTACCAAAAGAAGGACCTGCCAGCTCCAGGACCAGGGAGCTGAACAGAGGCAGATTGGGCACTGGTTATTGTCTAAGGCGGACCTCAAAGAGCCTTTGGATAATGGCCTACTCTTTCCTCTCTTACTTATTGCTTGTGGATTACCCGTCATCTTTAGGTGCTAAACTTCCATACGTCCATTTTCTACCTCACCTCTAACAGAGGTGAGAGGGCATAGACAATTTACGGAATGGAGGGGTGTCATGCAGGACCCTGGAGTCAAAGTAGGATCCAACAGAACCAATCAGGAATATCCCTTTGACTGAGGACGTTAATGACCACCGTGTCCCTGATTATACACAGAAAAGGACAGTATAAAAACTAGCATCTAATGTGTTTAGAAGAGGTAGATTTGAATAGTTGGTAAGTGTATGAACAGTGCCTCTGACAACTGGACTCTTAACTTTTATAAAGAGTTTGTCCCATGAGGCAGATACTATGTTCAACCACACATAAAGACTTGAGAATTGCCTACAGACACGTCTTCAGTAACCACCTTAATCTCTTATGTTAACTAAATCGTGAAATACTATTCTTTTAGGATTGTCTCGAAAGATCATTACCACATGGCTGTCCAGTATAAGTGAAGAAATACCACATAGCGATGTAATTAACACAGGGTTTCAGGAGTGAAATGGTAGAGCTTGCTCGTACAGCAGATGGTTTAACAACTGCCAACATGCAGAGAGAGAAAAGCTGAGAAATCAGCTTGTCCTTTATTTACTTTTGGACCTGTACTCTCTTTGCCAGACTCCAGCCAGCTGAAAGATCCAGTGATCATCCGTCCATCCAACCATTCAACACATATTTACTGAATGACTACTATGTACTAGGAATTCATCTACAAGCAAGGATTTTTGGCAGTGGGGAAAAATATAGAGAGAAATTCCTGGTATCATAGTGCTTATACTTTAGTAGGGGCCGATAGAAGAGAAATAAAATAAATAGGTATAAAATAAAGCAGGTAAGGGGAAAAAAAGAAAATGAGAAAGGGACACGGAAAGGGACAGGGTCAGTCCCTTGAGGCTTAAATTTAAAAAGAACGGTCAGGGAAGACCTCTCTGGGAAGGTGACTTAGAGTGAAGGCCTGAGGGAGCCCATCATGGAGTGAGCCATGGGGATAATTGGAAGTGTTCCAATAGTAAATCATCAAGGACAAAGTCCCTGAGCTAGTTTACGGTACATAAGGGCTATTGTGTGAGCAGAAAACTGGATTTTTCTGAATTTCAATGATTCTGATATGCTTATATCAGCAAATGACACATGGCGAGCCTTTGGTCAAGGTACACTTACATGCACTCTATGTTTAAAGCTATGTATTGCCAAAAGATGCTTAAGCTAAATATTGACTTAATTTTCCCATATACATACATTATGTTCCTGTCTGGAAATAGAGTACCAAGTCATTTCAGCAGGATTGGAAGTTTCTCCGATACTGGAAAAGGCTGTGCCACTCGGTGCCTAGGAAGTTGGGGATGGCAGAAAGTGACTACAATTCATGATTGCCTATTGACAAATTAAAACAGAAATTGTGATGACCTGACCTCATTCTAATGCAAATCCGTAACAAGCAGAGGAGCAAGGAAACTCTTTCCAGTGTCATGCCCCCTTTCCTATGCCCCTTATTAGATTTACATAATGTTGCAATCTTTCACGGAGGTCAGCACTCAGCATGCTCTGGCTTTTAACTGGCATCATTAATCAATGTGATGTTAATCCAGGAGAAACAGCTATCACACAAGGGCAAGTGGTAGGAACCAACCTTGTTGTCTCGTGGATGAAGGTGACATTTTTGATGGCAGGGTTTATTCATCCCTGCGCACTTCACCCCCTCAGCAGGTCTCATGAGGCCAGTAGCTCATTTCGAGAAAGCTGTCTTCAACCTCTAATCTCGGCCACACTCCTGCTGCCACAGTGCTCTGATGGGTGGGCTCTCAAAGTGGACATTGGAAATCTTCAGATGTCAAGAAGCTTCATGTCGTATTCCACGGCAAGAGACGACCATCTTCATTGGAAGCCACATTCCTGGTGCTCTCAGGGAATTCCGTTTGAGTGCTTTCACTTTGTGGAGCTAAAACCACAAACACATTTGTCTTTTCATAATTGTAGTTTATACGTTAGAGCAAAGTGGGGTAGAACTCAATCATCTGTACCGTGAGCCAGTTTGGGGGTCTACTAGCCCTCCCAGCTTGTAGTTCAATTATTGGTGAGTGATCTTACAATTTATTTGTCATGGTGCCTGGCATGTTTAGAAGAACGTGTGTTATGTAAATTACACATCTGGCTTCTCCCAAATCCCTTTTCCACCTGTCTTCTTCTTATTTTTACCAGAAGTAAAGCATTTCTCTGTGTGTGTGTGTGTGTGTGTGTGTGTGAAGGTAAATGGGTAGACAGAGTTCTGATTCAGAAGACAGGAGATGGACTTCTTCCCCACCCCCACTATACTACACATTTCCGGGGGCTGGGGGGGGGGGCGGCATTTGTCCACACCTCACTTAATCTCTGCCTCAATTTCCTCATCAGTAAGAAAAGGATACCTTTTTCCAAAAAAGGCTTTGGTGGGAATAAAATGAGCTGATACATGTAAATAACATCAAGGCTATAAGTTTTATCACAGCTTTAATGTATTGATCATTATGAGCGCAGATGGAACCCCCAGATGTTAACTTCGCAGCTTTGGGGAAATTATTTTAAAAACTACCTGTTAGTCCAAAAATTATTGTTGTTTAATAATAAAATTATTTAAAAATTATTTTCTAACTCCCCTGTGGGGGGAGGGCAGGTTTTATGCAAATGTGCAGGCCATCATTTGACAAAAGCTCCGTCAACAGCAGCTATCAGGGTTTGCTTGGGAGGTGGGAAGTGTGCCAAAGGTCTGAACAAGGCAAAGCCCCAGAAACCCAACTTCGGGAGACCTCACCCTGTGCTGGAAGCCTGGGAGCAGGGCAGTGGTGTGGCAGCCTTCTGTCCCCAGGGGCTCTGCTTCCTGCTTCAGGCTCTATGGCTGGTGGCTCCGCCCTTTCCTGGCTCGGGTGTGGACACGCTGGCCTCGGTCCCTCTCTGGGCCGGCACTGGGGTGGAACAGGAGCACAGCTTCTTTGACAACCCCTCCCTCAGAAATGAATTCCAAAGCCTAACCGCAGATTTCATTCATCTCAACAAAGGATTACTTCTATTCAGTTTTATTGACTGCTTAGGAATTACGAACGGTACAGTCGTATTCGCATTCAAGGGAGATCTGAGCAATAGCCATTTTGCTCGTTGGAGTTCAGTGCCTGAAATGTTTTCCCTTCTCCCAGGTGCTGCACCTCAGGACTGTTGTCTGTGGTCAGGGCACTCAACACGAGAGACTTGTGCACAGTATACAAACTTAAACAATTTTTTCCCCCCCAGGGGTGCCTGGGTGGCTCAGTGGGTTAGCGTCCGACTTGGGCCCAGGTCACATCTCACCGACCGTGAGTTCAAGCCCCGCGTCAGGCTCTGGGCTGAGAGCTCGGAGGCTAGAGCCTGCTTTGGATTCTGGGTCTCCCTCTCTCCGCCCCTCCCTAGCTCACGCTCACTCTCTCTCTCTGTCAAAAATAAACTTGAAAACAAATGTTTTTTCTTTAATGTGTATTTATTTATTTTTCAGACAGAGAGAGAGCAAGTGGGGGAAGGGCAAAGAGAGGGGGAGAGAGAGAACCCAAAGCAGGCTCTGTGCTGTCAGCTCAGAGCCTGGCTCTGGGCTTGATCTCACAGACTGGATCATGAGATTGTGACTTGAGCCGAAATCAAGTCAGACACTCAACTAACTGAGCCACCCAGGTGCCCTACCAACATGTTTGTTTTTTTTTAAGCTAGAATGTTTCCTTTCTCCAATCTGCGGAAATGTATTGGCTAATGCTTAAACTGCACGTGATAAGAACTTTTAAATTATAATTCAGTAGTAAATCAATCATCAGAAGTGTATGAAAGTGTGCCTACTACTGTAAGTCAGACAAGGGCTAATGACACAAAAAATAATTGTGTTGTTTGGTATATTTGAGCAAACATTTATTGAATGCCTACTCAATAACAGGTGCTATGCTTGGCATTGAGGAGAAAAAGATGAGCAAGACATAGTTCCTATCTTCAAAAAGCCCATAAAGGGGTTGGGGGTGACGTAGGTGGGGCACAGCAAACCAACATTTTCAATACATAAATGTGCTGGATGAAAACTCAGGGGGTCGTGGAAGCCAAAAATGGAATCTCCGATCTACGAGTTCAGAGAAGGCTGCCCTGGGGCCCGCGTGGCATGTGAGGATGAGAGGAATCAGCCAGAAAAACGGACCGAAGGGTGGGCAAGAGAGGGAGGAGTCTGCCTTTGGGTGAAGAGCAAGGCAAGAGCCCAAAGATACAAAACACACCTGCAGATACAGAGACAAGGAAGGTGTGTGGCAGGATATAGGGGAAGATGAGCCTGGAGAGAAAGATAGGCAGTGTAGACCCAGGGAGTCTGAGACACCTGCTATGGGATTTGGAGTTTACTCTCAGGTAGGCAGTGGTTGGAAGAGGCTGAGAGTAGCTCCCTGCACATGGGCCCATCCCTGGAAGATCCAGGGATATTTTTTGCGATAAAGCCCATCAGGCCACCAAGTGTAAAGGAATGTCAGAAAGGCCCACACCTAGGAAGGCTGCGTTGTCCTTAACAGCTGATAAACATGGTGACTTCTGCTTCCAAGCATTGTTCGTGTTCAGTGCTTGCTACTAAACTTTCTTTTCCAAATTTTAACTCCACGTTTTCATAAGTACTGAGCTAGATTATTTTAACACAGTGCTTTCCAACTTTAAAATTTTTCATGTTAAAAATAATGAGAGCCCACACTAGGATGAAGCGACAAAGCTGTTCGCAAGTTAAGGGCAATTCCATCCTTCACTTGCCTTTTCCCCAAGGCTTTCAGTGCAAGAGGTGAGGAGAAAAGCCACATCTTGGGTGCCGACCGTTTGAGACAGAGCCACGACTGATCGGAAACCTTTGTTTTAACTTTTATGCCCCAATCCTCTCATGTTTCCTAAACAAGTGTGCATTTTACTCAGCAATTGCTTACTACGTACCCACTGTGGGCACACAGGGCACTGGATGTGGGCTGCAGTGGGGAGCAAGATACATGGAATTTCTGTTCTCAAGGAGCGAAATAACCGGCGGTGATGGCGGTTGGGGAGTGAGGTGGGCTTGGAGAAATAAATAGAAATTACTGGAAAGCATGTCAAATGTGACGATGGGAACACTATATTTGGTAGCACACAACAAAAGCACGGTCCTAGATTGGGCGGCAGAAAAGGCTTCCCTACAGGAATTGACATTTCAGCAGAGAGCTAGAGGATGTGTAGGCGTGAGCCAAACAAACAGAAGGAAGAAGAGTGTTCCAGGCAGAGGGACAGCTTGAGTGAGAGTTCCAAAGGCAAGTGGGAACATGGCACTTGCAAGAATCCAAAGGAACTCCCTGTGGGGGAGGGGAGCACTTAGACTTGAAGGGTTAAGAGCCGGAAGGAAACTGCGGCTGGTCAGGGAGGGCTTTGGCAGCCATGGGAAGCAGCTCTTCGCCTCCTCTGACCAAGGGAGGCTTTAAAATCCCTTCCGTGCTTTACATTTGAGAACAGCGACTCTCAGAGAAGTTAAACAGCTTCCCTAGAATCAAATGGCTTTAGGCCGACCAGGCCACTGTGTCTTCGAAGAAGACCAGAATCAGGCCTTGACATAGGATTTCATTCTTTGGGGGAGGAGTTGAGGAAACACCAGGAAGAGAGTGGACAAGGGCGAAAGAGGAGAGGCAGCTAATGAAAGGCGAGGTAGCGAGCAGGTATCAGCTGGGTAACTGGACTGTCACCCCAGGAGAAACTCAACACTTACCTTGGAGTTCCTGCACCTGAGGGAGAAGGGAGCTGGAGACCCCAGTTCCTGATGGTTTTGGGTTGAAGACCACCACAGAGGTGGGGGGAGATATTCATTCTCAGGTGCTTCGGTCTGTCACGGGGAGATATTCAGAGAACTCCCTCCGGCAAAGGAACACAGTGTAGAGATTCAGGCATTTGGAAGGCTGGTCTGTGTGCACTGTGGTTCCGAGGCTGAGGGCATGGGGACCACCATGCCGCTGCACAGTTCCAGGGCCCCGGACACCGGTGTCCCAATCCTGAGTCCTTATGTCACGCCACACTTGTATTCGCCTGAATGCCAGCTGGCTGTCTGGTGAAAGACGTGCAGCTACAGAATACTCTGGCACTCTGTGCCGAGGCCTCAGCAACTCTCAGGCTCAAGGCCTATGTGTCCTGCATCCCAGGACAGACTTCTCGGTATTCCCCTCTTTACTCTGGTATCTCGAGGCTGAAGGAAAACAGGCCGTGGCGAAGGACCCGTTAATTGGAAAGTGTCGAGTTTAACTAAGGAAATGAAAGAAACTCAACAGAATGAGAATTTAATGAGAAATAGGGTATGGAATGACATCAAGCACTAGGCTTAAAAAAAAGTTGGACCAATTAGGGTAAAGTCATTTGGTTTGGGATTTGGGGGGCAAGCTGACTCAGAGCAGTTTTCCAGAAATGAATGAGTCATAAGTTTTGGGGAATCTGATATTTAGTGGCTTAGTTTGGGGGCTAAAAAAGTTCATCGTAGTTTATCTTAATAATTTGTCGTATAAGAGGCCATGGGACAGAAGAACGAACAGGTTCTGGCCCAGCTTTTCCTTCCCAGCTTTCTGCCCTCATCACACGTTTATTGTGGTAGGCACTGTGGATTTAAACGTCATCATTACGGTTCAGGTGCTCAAAGAGCTCATAGGCTAGAAGAGGACAGAGAAGGGCACGCTGCCTAACAAGTTATGGGACCTTGGGACAGTCCATCTGCCTTTCTGGGTCTCTTTCATTAAGAAGGGCCTGGATGGATGAGATCAGTGGTTCTCAACCCTGGGCCTCTAGTAGAAGCACTCAGAGAGCTTTAAAAGAATGCCAGTGCCCCGGATGGCTCCACACCTAGAGATTCATTCTGTCTACCTGCTCTGGGGTAGGGTCCCAGCACAGGTATTTCTCAAAAAGCTACCGAGGTGATTCTACTGTGTCGTTGAGGTTAAGAATCACTAGATGATAACTTTCAAGTTTTTGGTAACTGAGGAACTCTGGCTTTCCCTGAACAGTTTGCTCTCTGTTTATCTCAGCAGAAGGTAGAAGCTAGTAGCTGGAAATTGGGTTCCTTATTTGAGACTGGTATAAACATAGCATGAGAACCCTGGAGCTCTGGGTTAGGCGACCACACGTCGCAGGGACTCTGAGTGGAGAGTTTACCTCAATAGGATGCATAGAAAACTCACTCCAGAAATAACAGGTGCCCGATTTTTTTTTTGTTCCTCAGAAGACACATTCTTAATGCCAACAACTAATTATCATACCAAGAAAACAAAAACTGTGAGGAAGAGCAGAGGCGGGTTCGCAGTGCCACCGAGTTGTACAAACCATGACTCACTCTTGTTCGAGGCTGAGGCATCTTTGTGGCATTTCTCTGAGAAGTGCTCGGTGGTTGCTTCGCAAAGGAAAGAGGGCAATGTACTTTGCTGTGGGCCTGAAGCGAAAGGGAAATCTTGTCCAGTCTCCTGCATCCTCTGGTTGGATTCAAACCACGCCTCCCAGTGAACTTTCCATGGTCGGAATCGAGAGCAGTTGGCTTCCCTATCCCTGTTCTGGCTTGTTCTCTATACTAACAACCTCTCCTATTACGTAGAAGGCAATTAAAGGATGAGCTGAGAAGCTGGCATCTTTCCTTTAAAGTAAAAGCCAGAAGCTTATGTTTTACTGGTGACAGTCTCCTGAAAAAACAAATTTCTTATTAGTAATGGCATAGGAGCCCTTGGAACAATCTCAGCTCATGGTTAGCTTGGAGCCTGCCTCGTGCTCTTCCCAAGTCCTCTCTGACATATGGCAGACAAAGCCTCTCCCTAAGAGCACCAACCCCACATAAGTACCTCACCTTGTCTTTTTTTTTTTAAATTTATATTCAATTTATTTAAACTAAGAAGAAGAAAGAAGGAGAAGAAGAAGAAGAAGAAGAAGAAGAAGAAGAAGAAGAAAGAAAACATTTCATTTCTCAACCTCTGCCTCTTTGCCATCACCAATCTGTTCTCGGTATCTATGAGCTGGTTTTTGTTTTTGAGATTCTACATACCAGAGAGATTATATGGCGTTTGTCTTTCTCTGTTTGACCTATTTCATGTAGGAGGAACCTAGAATTCTCTGCAGGAACTGATTCTTCAGGGCAAGTTGAGGAAATGACTTGGAGGCATGTATAAATTGCCTGTACTTTTCCTTGCCGGCTGCAAAGCCAGTATTGTTCCATCTAGTGGAATGTGTACAAAAAGCCACAGGAACCGCATCTATCTATCTGTTGATAAATTTCTTGTTTCATTTTCTGCAGACTGTGCAGTGGCCACTTGGAATCATGGGATTGGATAAATCGACTGATTCCAAAGGTGCCCTCAATTTCAAAGACAGAGGCCTGTATCTTCCCGATGAACTCCTGGGTGGGTTAAAACTTACAGTGATGTACGTAACCCCTCAAAGCCAGTTTCATAATATACAGTAGGGGCAGGTAACAAGGGCATCAAAAATGGGAATAGAATTTTCTAATTTGTGCAGTCTTCCACTTAAATTATTATTTTATCTGAAAAGCAACGCATGTTCTTGTAGAAAATACAGAAAATGCAGGAATAAGATTTTAGAAATCACTATATTTGTACCCCCAATAATGAACATTATAGCTTGTTACATTTTCTTGTAGTCTTTTTTCCTTCATGTGGCTTTTTGGTAACATACATTTACGTATCTGCGAATGCTTATATGGCAACATATGTATATGTGTAACAATATAATATTTAGTAGGCAAGTAAACCTTTCTGGGATTTCAATGTCTTTATCTTCGTGCTGGGGATAACCACAGCACTTACTCAACTGCGAGTATTAAACAAGTTAATACAAAGAACAGTTAGAACATGCTTGTTACGTATCAGCATTCTTTGAAGGCTAGGTATTATTTTACTACTATAATGTAATTGTGCATCCTGCTTTTTTTTCATGTAGCTTATAATGTGCACTTTCCCACATTTGTATATACTTATCACAAAATGTCCTTTGCAATGGCTACATAATATCCTACTGACATCGAATTATTTTTAATTGAACAACATGATACTTCTCCGTATTTCTTTCCATAAAGCTGGGTGGAAGATTTTTTTTTTTCAGGCTAGATATCCTAGCCAAAATACCATCAACTAACAGTCAAATCTTTCTGAATGGGTTGCCAAATAGAATCCCTAGTTAAAATTGAAATTCAGGTAAATAAAACGAGCCATTTTTTAGCACGTGTGTCCCCAAATTGCACGGAATGTACTTATACTGAAATATTATTTGTAGTTTCTGTGAAATTCAAATTTAACTGGGCTGTCTGTATGTCTATTTGTTAAGTCTGGCCACCCTAGGCAGCGGATCTGTTTATCCTGCCTAATTGATGCTACTTTTTCAAACAAGAAAGTAGTTTTCATTCTTATGGGCAATCCACCATTTGGTAAAAGCTCAGCAGAAAACCAATGGGAAGAAAAGAAAAAAGAAAAAAAAAAGAAAAAAAAGGAAAGAAAAAAGAAAGACACGTGGTATCTACAGACTCAAAAAGATCAAAGTAATCACAGTGTGCCTAACCAAAATTATTAAATGTGTAAAAAAAGCAAAGTATTTATGAGTAGCTATTAATTTTCTGTTTTGAAAGTACTGCAGGGAAATTCACTCCGGTTTTGCAGATGATCATTAATACTGCTTGTGATTTACAGGGTTGTTCTAGGCTGTTGGCTTCTCAGATAGAAGATGGTCATGTGTCAGCTCACACCTGCTCATACTTTTGGGAAACTCAGCTGAAGATTTAGCCAAAGGCCAAACCATCTGTTGCCAGTTTCTTGAAGGATAGAAACTCTCTCCCTAGACCCCACCTGCAGGGACCTTTCTCAGCCATTTGTAGACCAGTGGGGTACTGAGAGAGGTTTCCCAAAGGCTTTACACAAGAAAGAAGGTATCATGGGGCGCCTGGGTGGCTCAGTCAGTAAAGGGTCCCACTTCGGCTTAGGTCATGATCTCACAGTCTGTGGGTTCAAGCCCCGCATCGGGCTCTGTGCTGAGAGCTCAGAGCTCAGAGCCCGGAGCCTGCTTCGGATTCTGTGTCTCCCTCTTTTTCTGCCCCAACCCCTGCTTATGTTCTGTCTCTCTCTTGCTCTCTCAAAAACAAATAAACTTAAAAAAAAAAAATGAAGACATTGCAAGACCTCTGAGGTCTGGAAGAATCAAAGGGTCCTCTATGAGCCATTTGCTGCTTACTCAGCGATGCCCCAGCATTTGCATATTAGAGGGGCTTCTTAGAGCTGCAAATGGTTGGAAAGGGGGGCTCAGAGCCTTGGCTTGAAGCTGCCCTTTCAGAGCAAAGTACAATGTCTTTCCTTAGACGGAATGTTTCTTTGGGACGGCTGAAGGAACAGGTGAGAAAAGGGGTGGCGGTGGCAGCTTGTGGGTGCCCCCCACACACGCTCCATGTCGTGGCTGCTGGCATCATTAGCAGTTGGCACAGAGTTTGAAGGATGAAAAAAAAAAAGGAAAGGCTAGTGCTCTTAAATATGATTTGGAAGATTGAAACAGTACTGGGGAGAAAGATTTCTAACCAGATCGCGCAAAGCACATGCCGTCACCCATAATTTCTCTCATTTTGTTTTCATCCAGAGACATCCATCTGCAAGTCTGACCATTGCTCATCCGAAGACCTCTCCCTGGCATCCCACTGCCGGTGAGATCAAAGCTGGGCATGAATGTGGGTGTGATACAGGTGGCCCCGGCCAGCTGGTGACCTCCGGCAGGGTCTCCTCCCATCGTACCTGACACCTGCTTGCCTCACGTCCAACCCGCCAGTAATACTGACTGAGTTTTGTAGGACAAAATACTATTTCATGCCTCCGTATGGACTACTGTTTTCTTTGCCCAAAGAAATCGCGGTGCCACCGATCTCTCCACCTGCCCTTGTCCTAAGGGCTGCCTGGTGACCTCCTACTTGTCCTTTAATCAGCCCAGATGTCAGTTTCCGCAACACCTTCTCTTTACAACTCCTGACACCCTAGGGTTAAAAGCTCTCTCCTTTATGCATCCTTCTCACACTTTATTGTATCAGATTCTTTTGTTCATTTTGTTTATACATGTTCCTTCCGCTCATAAGCTTGTTGAGGGCAAGGACCATCTTTTTATTCATCTCTCTTTCCCCAGTGACTAGGCAAAGCCCAATACATCATAGCAATCAGTATTTGTGGGATGAATGAATCCTATTCTAGATTTTAGGTTTAGCACTTATTTAATATTCAGTAAATGTGAATTTATTCTATTAAAGTAAATTATTTAAGGCACTCATGAATGGATAAGGAAAATGTGTGTATACATGTGCACACACACACACACAATGGAAAATTACCCAACTATGCAATCTTGGCATTTGCAACAATATAGGTGGACCTAGAAGGTATATTGCTAAGTGAAAGAAGTCAGGCAAAACAAGACAAAGACCATATGATTTCACTCCTATGTGGAATTCAAGGACAAATTTGACAAAACGAAGGAAAAAAAAATGACAGAAAAGCAAAACAGGCTCTTAAATACAGAGAACAAACAGGTGGTTGCCAGAGGGGAGGTAGGTGTGGGAATGGATGAGATAGATGAAAGATATTAAGAGTACACTTATCTAGGGGCACCTGGGTGGCTCAGTTGGTTAGGCATCCGACTTTGGCTCGGGTCATGATCTCATGGTTCGTGGGTTCGAGCCCCGTGTCGGGCTCTATGCTGACAGCTCAGAGCGCCTGCTTGGGATTCTGTGTCTCCCTCTCTCTCTGCCCCTCCCCTGCCCACGCTCTGTCTCTTTCTCTCTCAAAAATAAACATTAAAAAAATTTTTTTAAAAAAGTACACTTATTTTGATATAAATAAATAAATAAATAAATGTAAATCATTTGACAAATTTTAAAAACCTGTCCTCTCAGCTGTGCCATAGGGCAAACTTTGTAAATAGTGATGCTCTTTCTAGGTCCAGAGTTTGAGATCCAAAACATAGCTGTGCACATTTTAGCTTCTGGCTAGGATTTTGACCCTGTAATTTATGGATGATTGTATCTTTTGAATTTCCAAGATAGCCTACTGCAAACTTCTCCGACAGCTCAGTCAGGTAAAGAAAGCAAACACGTGAAGTCTGATTTAAACCTTCTTGGTCTGTTAGGGCTGCTGGTTAGATTAGAAGAGAGGTTACAGGACAGGGGGTGTTAGTAGGGCGCAAGTTTTTCGCAGACAATGGTAAGACCACACAGTCAGTGGTGAAACAGAACCAAGAAAATCTTAGGTCAGAGAAATCCTAGGTCAGAGAAATCACAGTGCTCACATTATGGAGACTAACTGCCCTCATACTCTCCATCAACACAAGACTTTGTGTCCCTGCTAATTCTCTGATTCAAGTCTCAGTTTGGTGTGAGGTGTTAGTCATTTTCTGTCCTTCTTGAACTCACACATAAATAAATCCTTCCCTGGAAACGGAAAAGTGGATTGCTCGTCAGTACCCCTCCAAGACTTCACTGAACCGAGAGTGATTCATTCTGGGTGGCAGCAAAATCTCTTTGACTAATATCTCATTGAAGTCATGCAAATGACTAATGGAAAGTTCTCCGGAGAAAGTTCTCTGGAGAAAGTCAGTTGGTTGCTTGTAACTTTCTCGAGTCTGTGTGAGGAATCCTCAAGACCTGCTCTCGAGCGGTCCTGTTTTTCATTTTGATGAGAACTTGTTAATTCAAAAAATGGCTTACAAATGGCCTAAAAAGTTTATGTTGGCTCTAAAAGTTTGTGTTCGCTCTCCTCTCAATTTTAAACAGGAGGGCTTATGGTTTTAAGCAGATTTTATAGCTCGAGTGTATCCTAAAATTAAACAATAGCATCTAAATCTGTGCCTATGTTATTAGAGCTGGATGGAGTAGATGGAATTTGCAATACTTACAACTTGGCTCCTGGATTGGGAACAGGGATTCTTAGCTGTTATTGGTATTTTCTTACTCCCTTCCCCCATTATGCATTATCCCAGTTCTTTTTTTTTAAATTTTTAATGTTTATTTATTATTTTTGAGAGAGAGAGAGAGAGGGCGGGAGGGAGGGAGAGCACTAGTGGGGGAGGGGCAGAGAAAGAGGGAGACATAGAATCTGAAGGAGGCTCCAGGCTCCAAGCTGTCAGCACAAAGCCCGATGCAGGGCTCGAACCAACGAACCATGAGATCATGACCTGAGCCAAAGTTGGATGCTCAACCGACTGAGCCACCCACGCGCCCCAAATTATGCCCAGTTCTGTGCCTTGCCTTATTAACGCCCTCACTGGCACCCTTTGGAAACAGCACTTATTATGTATGATGAGCCTCGTATTTCCTTCAATGACTAACAACATACATTTTCTTCTTTTTCTAAGGACCCTATATAAGTCCACCAAAAACCAAACCAAACCAAACCAAACCAAACCAAACCAAACCAAAACAAAACAAAACAAAACAAAATAATGGTTCCAGGTCATCTAAAAGCAGCCCATCTGTGTATACATGCGTATGTGCACACACACGCACACACACGCATGCATTTAAATCTATGAGTTTATATAGATACCTCTGTTTCTGATCTAACACCACGAAATTCATTCTACCTAGTCTTCCCCTTTCTTAATTTGTAATTCCTTTTTCTGACAGAGATAAACCTTGCTTTCACTGTCCATAATAGACTTTCTGTTCAATCCTAACACACGCATAAAATAATTTCAGAATTGCTAACTCATACCCATGAAAGACACAGTTTCCTTGAGTATAATATTTTGTGTACATTTTTTGTTTATATAGACAAAATGCTATTTCCCAAAGTTACTCAGGATAATTCTGTTCTTTTCCACCCCCTTCAGTGTGGTTTAATTATTCATTAGCAACATAGAAAGTCTCGTTCATTACTGCTTGTATTCCATTTTGCACCCCCAATCCCCCATCACCAAGCTTAAAGTGTTAATTATAGAGGGGTTTCAGTTACCATGGTTTCGCTTTTCGTGGTTTCACACCATGGTCAACCATGGCTAGGAAGCCATGACCCTCCGTCTGCCGTATTGGCAGAAGGTCAATAGTAGCCTAATGCTACATCACAGTGCCTGTGTCATTCACCCCGCTTTGTCTCCCCAAGCAGACATTTTACCATCTCACATCATCACAAGAAGAAGGGTGAGTACAGTATGATAAGATATTTTGAGAAAGAGAGACAGAGACCACATTCGCATAAGTTTTATTATAGTATATTATTATTACTGTCCTATTTTATTAGTTGTTGTTAATCTCTTACTGTGCTTAATTTATAAATTATACTCTATCATAGGTATGTATGTATAGGAAAAACATAGTATATATACTACTAATATATAGTATTAGTATAATCTGTGGTTACAGTCATCCACTGGGGTCTTGGAACATATATTCCATGCATAAGGAGGGGCGATTGGAGTAGGATTGATGCCATACTCAGGGTGAACTTGACTGATGGGTAAACTCTAGATTTATTGAAGAAGGTGATTGACTTGTATATACTTTTCCTCTCTATTCATAATTTACCTGGATTCTGGAGCGAAGCTGCACTGTGACAACCTGAAACCCACAGCCACATCATAGTTGCTTTTTTTTTTTATTTTTTTTTTTTTAAATTTTTTTTTTCAACGTTTTTTATTTTTGGGACAGAGAGAGACAGAGCATGAACGGGGGAGGAGCAGAGAGAGAGGGAGACACAGAATCGGAAACAGGCTCCAGGCTCCGAGCCATCAGCCCAGAGCCTGACGCGGGGCTCGAACTCACGGACCGCGAGATCGTGACCTGGCTGAAGTCGGACGCTTAACCGACTGCGCCACCCAGGCGCCCCCATAGTTGCTTTTTAATCTTTTCTCTTTACCATTTCCCCCACCCTATTCTTGGTCTCATTTTTACACGAGTTTCTAATTAAGAGAAAAACTGGTTCAAGGACTCCTCCCTAATACTTCCAATTTGGAAGGAAATCAGAATGAAGTCAAAAGGCTAAATAAAAGGTAGGAAGTGGGTGGGTGGAAAAACAGCAGCCGGGGGCAAAAATACTTTATAAAATAGATAATACAGATTTCAATAGAATTAAGGGTCAGTGATAGTCCTATTAATTTAGCGCTAATACAATGAAAAAGGGGCACGTCCTTCTAGTCTCTGACCTGGTTCGTTTGCTGCCTGATCAGTGCCAGGAAACACATAAAGTCAAAATGCCATTAAGATTACCAGGCTTTTAGGGGCACCTGGGTGGCTCAGTCGGTTAAGCCTCCGACTTTGGCTCAGGTCACGATCTCACGGTTTGTGAGTTCGAACCCCGTGTCGGGCTCTGTGCTGAAAGCCCAGAGCCTGGAACTTGCTTCAGATTCTGTGTCTCCCTCTCTCTCTGCCCCTTCCCTACTCACACTCTATATCTCAACAATAAATAAATGTTTAAAAAAAATTAAAGAAGAAAACGGGAACCAGAAAAAAAAAAAAAAGATTACCAGGCTTTTGTCCAAGTGAATCTCTGGGGTTGGCAGGGCCTTATCCCCTATAAAGTTTAGTTACATATCCTATTTCTTCTCATTCCTTAGTGCGTATCTATTTATTTATTTATGTATTTATGTATTTATTTAATCATCTATCCACAGACACAGGCCTGAGTTCTTGTTCTGGGTGAAGGACTTTGCAGGAGATGTGTGACAGCTCCAGTGACCGAGTGTCCTTCTGCCCAGTTCCACAATCTGTTTTGTGACCACCCTCAACAGTCAATGCATCAACACCACAAAATTTGGGAGCTACGCCAATAGAGGCCATGCAATCATGCTGAGAACTAACCTTACAAAGAACAAGACTCAGGCGCCCGAGAAAGGGAGTGGTTTTGAACATCTCATGCCAGACCCTCTCCCCCTATTCAGACTTCAGAGAGAGAACTACCTACCTACAGGCCTTGCCTTAGTGCTTTTCCCTGAAGCAGTTCAAACAGCCTAGCCTGGACATGTATTTGAATCAGTGTAAACAGAGTTCTCCAATTAATGGGGCAAAACAGCCTTGTGTCAGCCCTGGGAAACGATGGGCTGGAACAGCAAGGGTGATTCATCAGGCAGGTCACAACAAGGCCAATGCAAATTCTAAAATGTTTGTTTCACTCGAACTATGCTATGCACTGGCATAGTAAACACAACTACAAAACGGTTACGTCAAATGCTGCAAACAACAATATAAACTTCAAAGTTGCCCGAGGTGGAAGTAAAAGAAAGATTAGCATAAACCTCAGAGCCAAGGATTTTAGGTAACGTTGAAAAGTAGGATTGAGTTTCAAACTTTATAACACAGGTATTGAAAATGTCAGTTTGTTGGTAACATGTTTCCCTGAAAGAAAGATGCCTGACATACTGAATGTTGTATGTGCTTTATGTATTTATGAGCTGGGTTATGGTCTTTGTGGGAAGATAAGGCAGTTTGCATGGATGACACCTCTCTCTCCCTCTCTCTCTCTCTCTCCTTTCTTCTTCATTATAACGCACTGGGAAAAATAACTTTATTTTGTTTTACCTGGGATTCTGATTAAAGTTAACACAACTAATTGTGCAGGAACTGGACAGGGAATCCTTTTTATCAAAAAATAATACCGAACTTTCTTTGTTTTCGTTGGCGGTCTTACTTCTCTCTGTTTGACAATTAAAGCTCGGATTTGGAACAAAATTCCCAGGAGAAATGTTATTTGTTATTTCTCTGGGGCTTGCATTAAAAAAATGTTATTACAGTCCTTTATTTCAGGATTTTATTGTGGGGAATCCATATCTATCCAGTGTTTCTAAGGATTAGGAGGAAAGGTGTTTCCAAATGTCCTGATCTTATCTGTGCATCATCTGAATTATGTAAGGGCCCCACATTTATACATTCAGGTTGGCTCTTCATTGGAGAATAGCTCGCATAAGGTTGTTGGTATTTCCTGCCCCTGTTAGGCCAAAATTACTGTAATAACAGCCTTTCTGGCTGGATTCAGGTACTTTGCTTCAAGCCCAGACCAGAATCAGGAAATGAAGAGGCATGTGTGAAAAGGAAAACTACTGGCGTGGAGGCTTGGGGGTGAGAAAGGGGAATTTCTCAATTTTTTCATGGCATCGAAATGTTCAGCATGGGTAAGTCATTAGGAGAGAAAGAAAGAACCGCTTTTAGTGGAAATTACCACTGGTCAGATGCTCCACTGTAACTTCCGATACTGTGTAAATGGCCTGGGTAGATCTGAGAGGCAGGAACCTTCCTCAGGCTAGGAGTTAGAACACCTAGTTTCTTTGAACGTATGTTGAGGGCTCATACAACTTGGCAAAGGTCTTCTCCAGGAAAAAGAATACAAATTAGAAATAAAAAATTAAGTATGATGGTGAATATCCATTTAAAATGAGCAAAGAAATGCTAAGGATTACAAATTTTTAAAAAGCTGGCCAATGTCATTTATCTTACAAAATCTGTAAAGGCAGCACAATGTTTTTATTAGCCTGGCACACTTCGGTAATACTTTTCCCAAATTTTTTGGCTGCATACCCTTCAAAAGATAACAATGTTGGAATATTTTCTATAGAGGATGGGATGGTAAGTGAGTCTTTTTTTTTTTTTAATTTTTTTTAACGTTTTTATTTATTTTTGAGACAGAGAGAGACAGAGCATGAACGGGGGAGGGGCAGAGAGAGAGGGAGACACAGAATCGGAAGCAGGCTCCAGGCTCTGAGCCATCAGCCCAGAGCCCGACGCGGGGCTCGAGCTCACGGACCACGAGATCGTGACCTGAGCTGAAGTCGGACGCTCAACCGACTGAGCCACCCAGGCGCCCCGGTAAGTGAGTCTTAATATGCAAAAACTTGTTTGTCTTCCACTACTCAGACCCACCTACTTTCAGTGCCAGGTGCTATAGGACAACCTGTAACCCTAAAATCTTTGTGTGGAAGCCAGCAGAGCTGGCATGGGGTGTGTGTGTGTGTGTGTGTGTGTGCAGAGGGTTGGAGAGTGCATGCCCAAGCCAGTCCTACACTGGGAAGGCTTGCAATAGCTATTATACACATGAACCATTTCGGATCCCATACACGGATCTTATAAAACATTATAGATATTCCCAACTCAACTTTTCCTTAGCTGGATCCTAAAAATGATCGAGGCCACCCAACATGAAGAGAAATGTAATGGAGGGGAAATTGGAGTAGAAAGAGATAGCAATATTTACCAATTGTGCTTTAATCACCACTTGTGATTAAAATGTCTCACTCTTACAAGTTTTATAGCCACTATAACCGTGCGGACAAATTGGTGGGCCTCTTTCCCGTCCGGGATATTGGAAGAAGCCCATGCAAGAGGAGAGTCCTGACATTTATCTTCATTAGTTTGGCAGTAAATCTCCCTGTGGTCCTATGTGAATGTGAGCAAACGATTTAACTCTGTGACCTCAGTGTCTACATTTGTCTATTTCACTGGATCCCGATGAGGACCAAATAAGATAAGTGCGTATAATAGCTTCAAAAGAACAGACTCACCATTTTTGTAGGTCACTCAGTACGAGCTTCATGCTTGGGGAATATAGTTTACTGTCAAATGGATGAGTGGTTTGAAAATTTCAGTATCTGGAACAGTAACTCCTATTCTGAGGGTGCACTTTAACTCTTTCCAAGTAATTATCCACTCTCAGCACCCCGGAAGCAGCCGTGGAAACTAAAAGTTTGGTGGAGCTGGTGAAGAGAGGATCTGAACATTTTGAAATTTGTTTCTAGTCTTATTAGGTAGCCTGTCGATTGGTTGGTGCTGGTGTTTTAGATGCATCTTGGGTGTATGGTGGTGTGTGTGTGTGTGTGTGTGTGTGTACAGGAAAGCTTCCAGAGTCTGAGGGGTTTCCCTCAGAGAGAGAGAGAGAGAATTTCGTTCTAGCAGGACTGAGTGAATTCAAAATGGGGCCTTACTGCTGGCGGATAAGGTAGGGAGGAAGGCGAATGATGAAAAGTTGGCTCACGCACACGCACACACACACACACACACACTTTTATTTTCCTGTTTGGTCCACACAACGAAGCTGATCCTATCTCTTACCCTTACCCTTTCTCCGAACACATCTACTTGGTGCTTTATAAATAAATCACTGTCCGTCATCAGCCATATACCTTGTGTCTCTGGCCGCTTTTCAGGATATGTACTTCATCTTCCGGACCTAGCTGAAACTTTGCTTTCCCCTCAAGGCACTGATTCATGCGCATCCCTCTCGCATGGGGCAGTTTCTTTCATGGGCCCCGGGGCCTGAAAATGCAGTAGCATCTTCTTGATCCTTGTTGCGAGTTCCAGATCATTTCTCCCTAATCTCAAGACTTTGTTCTTCTTTCCTCCAACCCTTCTCTTTTGTTGTCAGCCTCCTGCTTCGTCTATCTGACTAGAGTGTAGGCTGCATGTCAGTAGATGGTGTCCCTTATCCCCAGTACCTGACGCGTGCCAGGCACCTAACAGGCTTTCAATCAGTATGTGTTGAAGGAAAGAAGAGAACCAAAGAATAAAAGAAAGCGAGGAAGCATCTCTCTGTGAGGTACCTCCACTCAAATTTGCAGCCTTCTTGGATCAGACACGTGAATTATCCTAACACAGATCGTGCCCGCTCTCATCTCCGTGTCTGTGTTTCTGTGTTCTGTGTTCTGCATAATATAATACGTCAGACCCTGTCCCTCAGTTTTCTTGTAATTTTCTCTTTTAAGGCAGCTCGTGTCTGATGTCCTTGACGGAGCTTGTACTGGCTGTTGAAGTCAAGCCAACTCTTCCTTTCAGCTCTTATTACACTCGGAGCTAAATACTTCT
The DNA here is from genome assembly GCF_023721935.1 of Panthera uncia. Taxonomy (NCBI): domain Eukaryota; kingdom Metazoa; phylum Chordata; class Mammalia; order Carnivora; family Felidae; genus Panthera; species Panthera uncia. The sequence goes on from NW_026057580.1 coordinate 89,755,614, forward strand.
ATACAGTCCTTGCCATAGGTTTTGAAAATAACTGTGCTTTGAATGCGAGAGGAGAGGTGGTTTTGTTTCTTCGATGAACGCAAATCTCCCTTTAGGGCAGACCCCACTCCTTATTCTTCTTTTATAGCCCTCCCCGTGCCTAACCTTGTGCTGGATACACGGCTCAGTAAAGACACATTCGTCATATGGCAATTGAAAGCAAAATGTTGAATTTATTTTTTTACTTTTAATTTTCAGGTAGACTATGTATGTAAACATGTACACACATGAAAGGAATTGGCATAAAAAGACATAAAAAAAAAGAATACTGGAAGTATCTTCACTGTTGTAGAAAAGTTGCAGAAGCTCAGTGAATTCTGACCCAGTCTATGTAACATTTGGGGATAAAGGGCTTCCTATACGTGATGCATGTGATGCAGTCCTGGTCCCGAGGACCAGAGGTCCCGCCCTCCCTTGAGCATGTTCTCATAGTTACGGCAGCCTGCAGTGACCTACTTCGCAGCAGGCTCGGCCACGGTCAAGCTCTGGCCATCTTAGGGCAGCGCAAGGAGGGAGAGTCACTTTCTGTTTCATAAGCTGAATGACACTGAATGAAATTCCAGTATTTGAGGGCTGGGCACATAGGAATTAGGAGGATGGAGACTGAAGAGTAATTATAGTTCTGGTTAAAGGACTGAAGAAAGAATCCAGAGTATCTGGGCCATCCCATCCTACAAGGACTGTGATTTCTCTGAAATGATTGGTCATAAGTAACACCCATGAGACCTTCCCATTATGAAGAATTGGCCATTGATAATGTTCCCTTTCGCTTGATTTTTAGGCCAGAGAGAAGGGGAAAACTGAGAGTTCAATTCTGCTGTCCTCCAGAAGTTTTTTGGCAAAGGATTATCTATCAAAACTGTTCTAGCCTCTTATCTCCTACATAATCCCAAGCAAATGCTGTGAGAAGAAAGGAGTAGTGCCATTGCCGAGTTGACATGGGAGAATGCAGAATTTCACTCCCAGATCTATTTACCCGTTACACACCTGTATTCTGTGCGACGTACTCTTTTATTCTTGTGAAAAACATTTCACATTCACACGTTCCAATAAAACTGAAATAAGCCACGTTCAAATGCCAGATATGTAACAAAGCCGTTATGAGCAGGGATTGTCTCTAAAACTCTCTTTAGAATATACATTTTTAACATTTTAAAGGAGACCTGCAGAAAGCTGGCATACCGGTTGGAAGGAAATTTGTACAATAGATTTTCTCGAATCAATTTTTTTTCCCTCGCCACTGCTTTTAGCCTTGTCTACAATATTCTCAAAGGCAATGGTCTCTGAGCTTCTGCCAACATCCCGGTATTAATCTGCTGAAACAAAGTACCACAAACTGGGCAGCTTCAACAAGAGAGATTGGTTGTCTCACAGTTCTGGAGGCCGGAAGTCGGAGATCAAGGTGTTGGTAGAGTTGCATCCTCTGAGGGCCGTGAAGGAGAATCTGTCCCATCCTTTTCTCGAGCTTCTAGTGCTTTGCTGATATACCACCTGATCGCTTTTTCACTTGACATTTTCCCAAAAGTTGTATCTGCCTTTATGTCCAAATTTCCCCATTTTATAAAGACACAAGTCATATTGGATTAACGCCCACTCGAAGGATCTCATCTTAACTTGTTTAAATCTACAAAGACCCTGTTTCCATGTGAGGCACATTCTGAGGTACTGGGGATTAGGACTTCAATACATCTTTTTTTTTTGGGGGGGGGACACAATTCAGCCCTTAAAAATCTTTGTTTATTCCTAACTAATAATTGTATTGAAAGGCAGGCAATGGCTCTCACAGCTGTGGGTCGTGGTGTGTATAATCCTTGAGATATACCTAGGTATTTTAGTAAGATTGATGATGTCGGTTTTCTAAAAAGAAAAAGGTTGAGACGACTACAAATGTGGCCCCCAAGTTCAAATGGCTGCTGCAGGAGCGAGTATTGTTGGAGTAGAAGCTGAAGTACACCTGGGATTCTTTGGCCAATACATGTGAGAGTAAACGTCCCTTTATGCACCGTGTGGGTTTCCTCCCATTCTATTACCCAGTAGGGGTGAAAAGCAAAGGGAGAGCAAAATTAAGGGAGGAAAAAGAATTCTAAGAAATCTTTGCTTGATATACTTGACATCTTGAGAGCTTTTCAAACTTTTACCACCAGGTGATTGTTGATCATAAATATGCAGAGCATTTACCAGTAACAACACGCACAGCATACAAAGGACTCTTTGTTTGGCTTCTTTGGAATCTGCCCTTGATTAGTTGCTCATCACTTATCCCTGCCTCGGGCATAGCGGATGATCAGCCTCCATCCAGATGACTCAACTAATAACAAGCAGCATGCTGGGCACTGTCGGGTGACTCACAGATGCAGCTGAAGACCAATCCAGAATGCTGTTCCTCACGTGCATACTGGATAACCCAGCACTGGCGATTCAGGTGCCAGGCAGACCCCGGAGGTTCACTGGAAAATTCTGCCCACTTTGTGGTGTGCTTGAAAACTCCTGGAATAAAATGGTAAGGGGAAAAAAAAATCACCATAAATCCGCTCCCCACAGGTAACTTATTTAGAGTGAAAGAGCGAGTCACTGTTAGCACCATTTGTGGTAGATATAAAGACACTCAGAAATAGAGGGACTGACGTCTCTTGGTGATGGCTGGGTAAACAGAGCAACATCCCTTTACGCTTGGGTATCTATTCTCTCTTTTTTAAATCACTGGGATGTGGTGAGCAGCCCTTTTATCTTGTTTTACTTTATTTAATTAATAAATTAAGAGCGGCCAGATCTCACAATCTACATATTTTAAAACTAGCCTATTACTACTCTAAAATCGTCTCTGTTTGTGTCCTAGGTATGACTACACATTTGATAGGAGGGGTCAATAAAGATGTACATAAGACAGGGCATTCCTACTCCATAAGCTATCTTTTTTCCTTTCCTTTCCTTTCCTTTCCTTTCCTTTCCTTTCCTTTCCTTTCCT